>NW_027069898.1:164522-330238 GCF_002906115.3 Quercus suber
GCGCGCTCTCTCTCTCTCTCTCTCTCTCTCTCTCTCTCTCTCTCTCTCTCTCTCTCTCTCTCTCTCTCTCTCTCTCTCTCTCTCTCACGCGCGGTGGAGGACGGTGTTTGTCTACCTTTGGAGGTGTGGCAGGAATCTTCGCCAAATTTTAAGAGAATTACCAGAGGTAAGTGAAGTCGCCACCAGTCATTGGGTTTTTCTAAGAAGTGATTGGTCAACTTTTTCAAGCTGATTTTATTACCAATCCTAGGCTAAGAAAAAGGGCATTTTTCCTAATCTAATGTGGATGGCACCCCACAACGCTTTCTAGAAACACAAATGAAGCAAGAAACATGCTAAAGAAAGAAACAAATCATGTTATTCAAAAAAAAAAAAAAAAAAAAAGCAATATAAATGCTGGAAAAAGATTTAGAAGGTTAAGGGTGTGGATGATAGCTAGAACAGCCACATCTACACCCCTAAACCCTTAAACCCAACATGTAGAACCAATGAAAGGGAAATTCAGTATGAGAATAATACCTTGTGCTCTTGTTGAAGAGAGAAGAATCAAGAAACTTTGATGTGTTTTTCGGTGTTTGGAAGAGAGAAAAAACGTGTAGAGAAGCAGGGTAGAAAGAAAAACTCAAAAAAATGTCGTCTCTAGTTTGTGGGGTGCTTGGGGCTATTTATAGCCCCAGCACGTTTTTCGAGGCGATGGCCCTTTAAGAACCACCAGCCTCAAAAGACCTCTGATCTGGTTGATCTTGACACCTTTGGAAAGATCTTGATTTTTAGTTTCTAAAAAGGTATGGAACTAAAAAATCCAACAGTTAGATCAAAAGTTATGACTCTGGGAAGTTAGCGGTGCATCAATTAGTGCGTTAACCTAGTTTTCATGATATCTTGGCCGTTCTAACTCCGATTTTGACCCATGAATAGTCGTTGGAATTAGAACAAGATTATATTTTCAACGGCATTGGTTTCAACTCGTTCTGATGGCCGGATAAAAATTAGGGTTTCTAGGGCCCACTGGGAGTTAACTCTAGGTCAAGCTTGGTTAAAGTTGCTAAAACTTTCCAAGGAGGCCGGGTTTGATATAAAACCACAAAAAATATTGTTTTGTGATGATTTTGACCTTGTTTGACCTTTGGTCAACCCAGGTTTGACCAGGAGCATCTTGGTCATTTTGGCTGAAAAAGGCACTTTGAGTGCTCTGGTGTTTGAACGGGATGCGCCACACCATTATATATGTTCTTGTGACCCCATGGAGAGAAAATGATATTTTTGAGTTTTTCAAGGTTCGACACGCAAATTGAGGGCAGACAAAATACGGTATCAACACCAACGTTCCATAGCTATGCCCTAGCAAGGTACAGGAAATGTAAAACTGACATTGCCATACCTAGGGAACGCAACCGAAGCAAAAAGCAGAAAAGATAAAGGGTACAAGGAGAGGGGGAACCTTAATACAAGATTTTAGGGAAAAGGTTAGAAGATAGTGAGAGAGAAAACCACTCGAGGAGGCTAGGCTAACTAATCTACTGAACATTGCTCTTTGTGGTTTTGCATCTTCTTGTTTGCATCCTTGCCCTTTTTGCTTGCGCTTAAGAGGTCACACCCAGGTCAACGTGCGTATGCATGGAGAAGGATGTGTACGCATCTTTATGAGCATGCGTATGCACCTTCAAGTACACGCACGCATGTTCACTCAGAAACACAAATCGAGAAATGTTTTCACATGTTCAATCAGATTATCACATATCCATATAAATCAATTTAGCCCATTAATCAAAACATGGTAAGACATAACAAATCAATATCTATTCCAAAACATGATCAAGAATAAAGTAAAAATAAATCAAACAAATCTATGTCTATTTCTAAACATGCATTGGATCCATCATTCATTCAAGAACAACAAAACATAAAGGAAACATGTTCATCCATTAACTTGATACTTAGAATAGAATATTATGCAAAGGATTAAGGCAAAATAAATAAAAAATAAACCCTAAACAAGTTAATGTGAGAGACCGTGCCCCTAGCCCATTTTAGGTGTTAGGCCAAATCCACATGAATGGGTGGAGTCGAGTTATTGTCTCTCAAAATGGAGATTCGACTAATTTTTTTTCCTCCTTTAGATTAAGGGTTTTACAATGGAGTCGCCACTTATTTAATTCTTGGAAAAAAAAAAAGCATAATTGAAAAATTCATCATTTTATAAATTTGAAATTGAATTTACATTGATTATAGGAAATTCCATGACTTTAGTTCTAGATATAATTTAAGATAAAATACATGGCTCCTAGTTACAATCAAGAAATTGAAAATTACATGGATAAGTACTAATCTATTAACCCTTGATCTAGGTTCAGAGGCTATGTTACAAGATAGGAAGGTGTTAGGGACCCACATTCCTGGTGAATTCTGTCTTCTAGACTATGGTGGCCAACATTCAAATCATATCATCCAATATGTTGTCAATCAATTTGCATGTTGAATTTAATGTGTGCATATGATAAACCCCGATTCCATTTAATAATCATTGCATTTGGATGTGAATGGTGATATCCTAGATTCAAGGATTTGAGAGAATTATGAAACTAACATGTTTTTCAAAATTTTGAAGTAAATTTAAGATCAAAGCTAATGTCATGCATGAACATATGATGAATAACCATGAACATGTGAAGAATGCATATGAACATTTAAGAACATTCAAGCATATTCAAGGAATTTAAATAAAAACTAGCATGCTTTAGTATTAATCTCATCATAGTAATATAAAAAGCAAGTTAGGAAAAGGGATTATACCTGCACTCATGATCCACACAGTGGAGGAGGATGTTCTTGGTAGAGGTTCTTAGGGTGGAGTAGAAAAGAAGAACTAGGAGATGGTGAGTCTCACTCAATACGTCGAGTCTTAAGAATACCAAGATATAATAAGACTACTCTACTTCACTAGAACTCAAGAGAGGGTTTTTCTGTATGCTTTGAAATAATGGAGAGGAAGAGTTTATATAGTTGTCGTGGAGAAAATATAAATAGAATGAAATTTAATGAGGGTGATAAAGGATCAAAGAGAATCATGAATCTAAACCCTACTTTAGACTTTGAGGAACTATTGATTTAAATTTTGGGGTTGGTGGGAGTGATGAACAAGCAAAATTTCTAAAATCTTGGTTTTTCCCGTAGCTCCTACAATAGTTTTTAGAGCTAACTTCAAAAAATCATATCTATTTCAATTATGATCAGAATTGCCTTATTCTTGTGCTCAAATTGAAGCCCCAGATGTCTAGTTTTTTGAAATTTTAACTTCACTCATAAATTCAAAATATTATGAGAGATATCAATGAAATGGTGAGCAGAGGTCATTTGTAAGAAAATAATTTCAGCACAATTAATATTAATAGGCCCTAACTTAGTTTTCAATTAACATTAATAGGCTCCAATCGCTTCCATTTTAGACTTAATCAGTTCTAAATTTACCCCAGTTAAAGATAGCTACACAAATTACTCATTGAATAATCAATGTATGTTTGATTATCTAATTAATCAAGTGTGTGCAACCTTACCATAAGATGTAGTCCTAACCAATCAAATTGTGACATGTCATTAATTTCAAATTGATTAAATTATAATTAATTGGAATAAATTGTTCATAATCACATATAGTTGGACTCAATTTGTGATAGTGCATCTCATCCATTAAAACTTGATTTTATGATAACTTTCAATCTAAGAATCCAATTACGGCTTATAACCAGTCAATTTGATCATTACAACATCATGACAATTTTGACAAAATGAAATGAAGAACCTAGCGGCCATAATTAAGATGCCTATATCCAAGGTGAAATTACCCTTTTACCCTCTATATGAGGTTAAATGCGGGTTGCAAAATGGGGTTATTGATAAAGCTTGCAAAATGAGGTTATTGATAAAGCTTGCAAAGCGAATGTCAATATATGAAAAAGACACCAAACTTTTTAATCAATATTTAACCATGGTTAGGGTATGATGAATGTAGATCAAATGTGGACTGTAATGTAGTTGATCAAAATATAGATTGAATCTCAAGGGAGATTGCCTACGTATCTCTTGGTGGGAGGATCAGGTCCAAACATAGTTCATGCATGCATTTTTTTTTTTTTTTTTTTTTTTTCTTTTGGAATAAAATATGAATACAAGACATGCTTACCTGAGGTCAAGAAAAGATGGGGATTTCAGTTGTGCTTCCCAAAGGACTAAAGATCCTAAAGTTTGGACATGCTTCCCAAAGGTCCAAGGATTTGACTTTTCAACGTGCTTCCTAGAGGTCTGATGAATTTGAAGTTTGGATGTGCTTTCCAGAGGTCTAATGGATTTGAAGTTTGGAGGTACTTCCCAGAGGTTTATTGTATTTGAAGAGGTCCGAAAATTTCTTGTAGGGCGTTATTCATGCCAATGTGTATGGGTCTTGTACCCTAATTCCTGCAAAATAAATATAATAGAGCTATTCATTGAAAATAATTAGACATACTTGGCCACTGCCCCTAGTTTGGGACATCTTGCATGCTTTGATGAATGCCGAGTGTGGATAGCTAACTTGATGTTGCGACCACTAGGGAATATGGAAGGAGATTGTAGTCCACCGTTGAAGATGTGTTCTGAAGATTTGAATATTTTTAATGAAGATTTGTTCATGGAGATTTTTCCTTTGAAATATGAATATTTTTCCTAGAAGATTTATTCTGGAGATTTCTCCATTGAAGTTTTGAAAAATTTTAATGAAGATTTGTTCATTAGAGATTTTGAAAAATGGAGATTTTTCCTTTTTAAGATTTGTTCATGGAGATTTTTCCTTGAAGATTTATTCTAAAGATTTTCCATTGAATTTTTGAAAATTTTTTTTGAAGATTTGTTTATTAGAGATTTTTCCTTGAAAAAAAAAGTTTTAAAGACTTTTCCTTTGAAAAATTGAGATTTTTTCTGGAGATTTTTCTTTTTGAAGATCTGTTTATGGAGATTTTTTCTTTTGAAAATTTCTTCTGGAGATTTTTTCTTTGAAGTTTTGAAGATTTGTTCATTGAATTTTATTTTATTTATTTTATTTTTTATTTTTTTGAGATAGCGAAGATGTGATGAAGATGAAGAAGATGGGGATGGAGTAGAAGTGACGAAGATTTATTCATGAGGCAAGAATGATAATTTTTTCTTGAAAACCTAGACTTCGAATGAGAATAAATTTTGTTGGAAGTTGATGCGGATCGCTGGATAAGTCCTTGCTCAATTCTTGCAAAATTTCACCTTCCTAAGCTTGTTAGAAACCAATTTTTCATGAAAAAATTTAGGGCCAATGCCCCTAGTTTAGACATGTTGCATAAAGAACAGATGACGTGCTAGCATACAAAAACCAGTGGGCCAATGCCCATCGTGTTGATATGCTTAGGAACAAAATGTTGGCGTGCTAAAAAATAAATGGTTGATGACCTAGGTGAAACCATGCACACAAGATAAATAGGCCAATGTCCCTTGTTTATGCATGCAAAACAGATGAGCTTAGCTTAACATACACTCAAACAATTTTATCACATTGTTTTGAATCTAAGCCCGAAGGCTATTTAGGTGATAGGGACCAGGTCTTTGAAAAGCTGCCTACGTACCTCTTTCATAGAGGACCAGGTCAAGGTGTAGTTCAGGAGAACTGGATTTTGGAAAGGAATGATTTTTTTTTTTAATGAATAGGAGGTAATCCTTTGAATAACCATTTTGAAGAATCATAGTTTTTAAGAATCAAACAAATCTCTTTAATTAGGAAGGATTGAGATCATTAAACTCATGTAATCAAATTTGCTTATTTCTTTTGAACATTGTCAGATTAAGTCTCCAATGCAATCAAGAAATGAAATGTGATCATATTTAGGAATCACATTGTTGGGTGCAAACAAGAAGAGTGCTCCAAGTTTGGAAGTTCTTTTAAGTCATTTGAGGATTTGAGAAATTTTTTCCTCGGACATATCATCCAATAGGGTTTGACAATTTTAATAATTTTTCCTTTTTAATTCAAGAGAAAATAATATTAGAGTTTAAGATGTGCCTACAACTAGCAAGACTTCAAGAAGGTCTATACCCATGGGTCGTGATATAGGCCAGGTTTAGGTTATGAAATGAATGATATAAGAAGGCTCAAAATCCTCTATGATGTTCCCCCATGAATGCATTTCTCAAAAATCAAGTATTGGAGGAGTTTTCCCATTTCTTCTTTGTCATCTTCTCATTGTCTTCATTGGTCATTTGTATCAACATTTGTTTTTATGCTCATTCCTCTTGAATCATACCTCTAGACTTTCAACTTGTAAAATCTTTTTCTTTTTAGGTTACATCTTCAAGTTTTCAATTTGCTAGGATTTTTCCATTTTTTCTTCTTCTTCTCTCTCTCTCTCTCTCTCTCTCTCTCTTTATTTATTTATTTATTTATCTTTTATCTCTTGATTGAATGAAATTTTAGGGATCTTTTGCCTTCCTTATTTTTCTCAGCTTAAGTCATTTTGATGCACTCTCTAGACTTCTTCTTGCCTCGATGTACTTGCACCTTTCTGTGCTTGATGAATCTTTTCCTTTTTTTGATGAAGTATCTTTTAGATGAATCTTGTATTCCTCTTGGCATGATGAATTTTAGGCTTTTCAAACTTGATGCACATTTTTTTTCTCTCACATTAATGGAATTTCATTTTTCTTTCCTTGACTGAATGAAACCTTATTTTTCTTTGATGATCTTTTATCTTTAGCTTAATGAATCCTCTACTTGTCCTTCATGTCTTCTAGGAGAGCTTTATCAATTAGCTTCAAAGCTACAAAATTGACTCCTCTTCAACATGAGATTTAAGTATGCATAACTTGATTTTTCCCACCCCAAGTTTAGATTTTAGTAGGTTTATGCAAAAAAAGGCTAAATGTTTGAAGGCTCAAATGGGCTAGCAATGGATAATGAACATTCTAGGTAAAAGGAAATAATTTGGTTTAACCCAAGATGACCTCCTATCCTTAGTAATGCTTGCTTGTAGGCATAGTGACTGAAGCTCTTTTAATAAATTCATCTTGAAAGAAAAAGTATGAATGCTTTAATGTTGTGAAACAAAATACTTTTGAAAAGTGGATTGAGTGTATGGATTCTTGGGATTTTCCATGGATGGATTCTTTTTTATTACATTTTAAGACCATTTCTTCTTATATTCTAAGTCAAGAAGCAAAAGTCTTTACATGGATCAAATGAAATTAATCATTCCTTGGTACAAGTTGATTGCTCAAGTATTTAAACATCAAGATTTAGAAAAAGTTTTGTCCAAGGGATCCTCATGTACCATTTTGAAAAAGAGACTTTTAAAAAAAAAAAAAAAATCTTGAAATCCTTGGAAGAAAGAAAAATTGGGCCTTTTTGAAAAGTCACTAGGAAGTTCAATGCCCCTCGTTCAATTTTTATTTATTTTTTATTATTGAAAATGACTTAAGGCTCATTTAAAAGCCGTTGAGAAAAGCTCTATATATTTGCAACTTCATTGTAGATTGAAAAGAGAAAATAACGAAAGGAAGAAGTTCGAAAGAAGACAAGGGACACATGTGACAGAGAGCGCTGCCCAAATTACTCTCTTTTGGTGGATATAAGGATTTATCAGTGTTGAAAGGCTTCTGATAAATCTGAAAGATCCACCATAGAGATATAATAAAAGTGAAATAGTTCCTTGTTGAAAGATGGCAGGCGGAGGAATTGTTCCACAAGTTGGAGGAAGGAACTACCAGGGTGGTGTTACCGCCTTTGTGGTGATAACATGTGTAGTTGCTGCAATGGGCGGTCTGATTTTTGGTTATGACATTGGAGTATCAGGTTAGTTCTTAATTAAGGACGGGGCTTAGGTCTAGTACTCTTGTTTATTAAACTTAATATGATATGTACTGTTATGTCTCTAACACTAACAAGGTTTTAATGCTATTTCAAATCCAGTCCACGGGAACACTAGACCCAAACCTTACCTTAATTAGTTGGGTCTAATTATTTATATGTAATTAAACTTTGGGTGGCAATGGCATATGTATGCAGGAGGTGTGACTGGAATGCCCGAATTTCTGCGTAAGTTCTTTCCGTCAACGTACGCAAAAACGAAAGATACGTCAGAAAATGAGTATTGTAAATATGACAACCATCTTCTGACCATGTTCACCTCATCCCTCTACCTTGCGGGGCTGGTTGCTTCTTTCTTTGCTTCTGGAGTAACTAGGGTCTTCGGCCGTAAGATATCCATGTTGTTTGGAGGTCTAGTCTTTCTACTTGGAGCTATTCTTAACGGAGCAGCCACGAACCTTGCAATGCTTATCATTGGCCGTTTATTGCTTGGTGTTGGGGTTGGATTTGCTAATCAGGTACCTTATTTATATTTTCACACTCATTCACATCTACTATTACATAAATATATTCCCAATTAATACATGAATGTCTACATTTTAATACGTAAGTATGAAAAAAGAAATGTGAATTAGTGGAGACGAGAGAATCAAAACTCAATCCAATAATCCCATATCCAACTTGAACACAATCATATATAGATTATGCTTATCATTGATTTCTCACTCCATTCATACATGTCACGCAGTCTGTTCCAGTCTATCTATCCGAAATGGCACCAGCCAAGATTCGAGGAGCACTCAACATTGGTTTCCAGATGGCCATTACTATTGGAATTCTAGTTGCACAATTGGTGAACTATGGCACGGCGAAGATCGAAGGTGGATGGGGTTGGAGACTTTCTCTAGCTCTTGCAGCCGTCCCAGCAATAATGCTGACAATTGGGTCTATTTCCTACCAGACACTCCAAATTCCATCCTTGAGAGAGGCCACGCTGAAAAGGCCAGAAGAATGTTACGAAAGATCCGTGGCACTGACAACGTCGACGAGGAATTCCAAGACCTTATGGACGCTACTAAGGCTGCAAAGAAAGTGGAACATCCATGGAGGAACATCCTACAACCCAGATATAGGCCTCAACTCATCATGTGCACACTAATCCCATTCTTCCAGCAGATCACTGGCATTAATGTCATCATGTTTTACGCACCAGTTCTTTTTATGACTTTGGGTTTTGGACAAAATGCTTCACTTATGTCTGCGGTCATCACCGGTACTGTTAACGTAGTTGCCACACTAGTTTCCATCTTCTCCGTTGACAGGTTCGGGAGAAGAGCCTTGTTCCTTGAAGGGGGTATGCAAATGATTGTTTGCCAGGTACATAACTAACTAACTAACTGAATTTAAAGGAAAAAGAAAAAAAAAAATAGGACTTGATGTGTGTTTACTTTTGGTTACGTGTTATAATCCTAACAAATCCTATATATAAGTCTGGACCCAAGCTTTGCTCAGATAACTAAAAATTTATCTAATTTGTTTCTTAAGATTCTCAATTTGCTTTTAATTTTTTATTATTCTGATCTCAGATTGCTATTGGCATCATGATTGGTTTGAAATTTGGCGTGAGTGGAATAGGAACATTGTCCTCATTCGAAGCCAATTTAATATTGTTCTTAATATGCGCATATGTAGCTGCATTCGCATGGTCTTGGGGTCCATTGGGATGGTTGATACCCAGTGAAATTTGCCCTCTAGAGATCCGATCAGCTGGCCAAGCCATAAACGTCTCCGTCAACATGTTGTTCACCTTTATTATTGCTCAAGGCTTCCTCTCTATGCTTTGCCACATGAAGTTTGGTCTCTTCTTCTTCTTCGGTGGCTTTGTCATCATTATGACTATCTTCATATTCTTCTTCCTTCCGGAGACTAGGAACGTCCCCATTGAAGAGATGAATAGAGTGTGGAAAGCACACTGGTTCTGGGGCAAATATATTCCTGATGATGCTGTCATTGGTGCCACTGCCAATCTCAAACACACTGAATACAACACTACCGTAGAGAATATATTGTTGTAGAGATTCTAGAGGAAGAAATTGCCTTCCACTTCTCTATATATATTCATGTATTTTATGCTTTCTTCATAGCATATGTGGATACAATATGGGGATTAACACTTACTTATTCAAACATACAATTCTCTGTCATATATTACCAATTACTAATTATGTGCCAGTTCTTTTTATTTTGTTAATGAGCATAATTAACTATATTCAACTACTAATATTTAACTAGCTGAAAAACACTAAAATTACCGTTATTTTTATTTTAAAAATTAACATGACGGTAAACTTGATTTATGCAATATCAACAACATAATTGTTTAACTAACAACTTTGTAACTCAATTGAACACCTCATGGTATCAAATTATTTATTAAAAAAACTGTAATTAAATCTCTTAATTACTTTTCTTTGTTTGTATTTAAAAATTGACATCTTACTTTTTATATTAATTTTTACAAATTTATCATCAATGTTTCGCTTAAATAACTTTAGCGAATTAATTTTTGTCTAAGATCTTATGTATGCCGTAACCATCTTAAAATAGAAAGACAAGGCAAAATAATATCTCAATATTTATTTTACATTACGAATATATATAATCCTCAAGACCGGAACCAATATTTCAATTGTGGGTACCAAAGTATGAACCAAAATTTTATGACAATCTAAACTTGCATACAATAGTATTAACAAAATCAACAAAAGGAAACAAAACACAAAATAATATTTTTCTAATACATTTCTATCAACATGGAACCTAACGTTCTGTTAAAATAAATTACTAGATAATCAGACCGGAGAAAGACAAATTTAATCATACAAGTAAAACATTTAATTGGTAGATTAAAAAAAAAATACTCCAGCAAATAAGTAAAGAATTTTAGCTATATGTTTCCTTGACTTAAAATTTTTTTTGTTGGAAAAATGAGCCTTTTTTTCTTCTTCGGAATACTGATTTCAGTATTTGTACTTTATTGGTCAATACAATCATATATTTGAATTCAATTTAATAACCTAATTTATTGATTTTGTTTCTCAAAAAAAAAAAATTTAATAACCTAATTATATACTACTTTCGTCTCAATTTGTTTGTCCTCTATTTTATTTTAGAATGTTTCAAAATATTGTCCTGTTTCTAAAATTAAAAACCATTAATTTACTAATGCTCTTATTATGCCTCTATTTTACTTCCAAAATAATTTTTGATAAATTTATTTAAGGGTAGTTTTAAAAACTTATATATTTTTATACAACAGACAAAATAATAAATAATATTCTTTTAAAAAATTGAATTTTTGAAAAAAGACAAACAATTTTTTTTTTTTTTTTTTGATGAGAAAAAAGACAATCAAATTGGGACAAGAAGAAAGTATATGTAAATAATTGCATCTAAAATTCAACAATAATTTATTATTGAAATTTTAAGGCATGCGCCCTTCACAGAGTTTCATTCTCATTTTTTCCAAAATTTCAGAATAACTCTATATATAATACATACAGTCTACAGAGCATTTTTCCCTTGACGTTTTCTTTCATCTCAATTTTGCCCCTGACATAAATCAGAAAACCTCTTTACTATTCGTGAAATTCAACCATGTGTCCATATAACTTTCTAATTACAACAAAGTTTAATGGGTCCCACTTTTTATTTTGATAGATGCAGTAAATTTTCAGCATACGACGTCTAATTGGTTTTTATTATTAAGCAATGACACCAAAACCTGCTAAAATTTAATAAATCGACTTGAGACTCATTGTTTTGTACTTTTGATAGGTTTTCATGCCTTCAACCATTTGACCTTTCTTGCCTCAATTCAAAGATGTTTAATATTACTTACACAATTTTTTTTATAACAAATTTCATTATTGTTAAAGGAGCAATGTTACAAAATATTTAGGTAAAACTATATTATTAGTCCCTGAAGTTTATCTTATATGTGCTATTTGTTCATCTAATTTCAAATGAGCAGTATTAATTCTTCAAGTTTTAAAAATGAGCAGTATTAGTCCTTTTATTAATTGTTGTTATTTGAATTACTTACGTGGCTAATGAAAAAATAATTAGTTGACATTTTTTAATTGATGTGACATTTTTTAATGAAAATTTAATATATTAAAAAAAGATAAATGTTTTTACAAACCGACATGCCAACTTAGGTGTCTAATGACACATTAACCATTTAATTATAAGGTTGCCAAGTGTATTGATATTATATATATATATATATATATAAAGGCCTCCATCTCCTCCCCAATTTTTTCCCTTCTCCTGCTTCTCTCTGTCTTCCACTGCTGCCATTGAGTTACTAGGTCACCTCAAATGCAACAAAAATGGGTTTGTAAATTGTAAGTACCGAGTTCAAGAGATCCTCCTTTGAGAATACAAAGTTTTTCAAAACTCTGTCAACTTTCTCTCTCATTTATGGATTCATCTACCCCTAATTGACTCTCTGTACTTTTTTTTTTTTTTTTCCTTTTCTTTCTAAACGTTATCCTAGAACAGAAGTACCTTAAAAATGATGAATTGATATTTGATAAGCCTCCTTTTTTGTTTCTAGTTCAAAGGACATATAAAGAGAGGAGAGAGATAAGGCTGGGTGCAGGACTTGTTGGGGACCAAAAGAAAAAAAGAAAAAATTTTCTTTGTTGCGGCAAAATCTGAATATAATACTTAAAATAATTCAAACTTTTGAAGATTTCTAATGAATCGGATTCAATCCTTTTCATGTCATTTATAGATTCATTGGAAACTAAGATTAAGAAATAAGAACCAAAAAACATAGAGATGTTGGGAGATTAGCCGGTGGTAGACTGAGTTATGCAAAGGACGGAGAAAGATGCTTGTGCTGATAGAGGTGACAATAACAGTCGTTGAGAGGAGGGCATTGTGTGGCTAGCAGAGGAGGCAGAAGCCAGGGCAGCAACGACCATAGGAAGGCGAGGGAGATGAAGCGTAAGGTTGGAGGAGAAGAAGGAATAGTGTGGAAATTTCTTAAACAAAAAAAAAAAAAAAAAAAAAAAATGACACATCATTTAAAAAAAAAAAATGCGAAGCTACTATTCTATTAGTCACATAAACAATATCACTAACATCAATTAATAGAAGGACTAATATTTCTTATTTTCTTAAACTTGAGAGAATAATACTGCTTACTTGAAACTTAAGGGATTAATTGCATACATAAGATAAACTTCAGGGGCCAATAATATAGTTTCGCCAAATATTTATTGCAACAAAATTTACTATTGATGAATTGCTATTAATTCTCATTTGAGTCCACCATCAATACTATTTATTGTTTACCATTTAAAACTCACCAACTCAATGATTGTGAAAAATTTTGTGAAGAAAAAATTAATTTTAAACTTATTGTTATTGAAGTGATCAAATGTGAGTGGTAAAGAAAAAATAGTGAGTGCATAAGAGTCAATTTTTTATATATAAAAAAAAAATTATTCAAAGATTTAATTAGTGGAGGTGTGAGAACTTGTGAAAGCACTAACTCTCCCCTTAGTGCACCTCACATAATCATAATTATATATACTAGCTTCTGAGCTCACACTCATGCACGTGCTCAAAAGCTCTTCTATTTTTTTTATAGAAAAAGTTAATAATTTACAACCATTATAATTTGGGATTATTACATTTTCCAATCACAAAAAAATCTAGGGGTGTGATGAGTATTATGCGTTTACAATTAAAATAAATTTTCATCACACCCTTTTTTATTATTATTGGAAAATGTAGTAATTCCAAATTATAATGGATGCAAATTATTAACTTTTTTCCAAAAAAATAGAAGAACCTGTAAGCATGCACGTGAGCACATGCTCAGAAGGTAGTATTCTATAATTATCATCCATTTTTGGCAATTTTGTTAATGTAGTAAACAATGTCTTGATGATTGGAAGATGATGCTATAATTCAGTATTAACCATTAAGGGAGGAAAAAAAAGATCTTTTGAATAAATCGTATAAATTTACATATATTGAAAATGCATAATGATATTATAACTATAAGACCACTTACAAATCACATGTGAAAATATTTACAAAAGCTATGAAGAAGTTAATGGATCAATGTAGAAACTTGAAATATTTACATTAGGTAAAACTATAAAATAATTCACTACATTAGAAACATGGAATAGGTCAACTTATTAAAATTAGCCACTTAGTACAAATCCATAATAAAAGTCAAAAAGAGCTTAAATTCAAGTTTTAACAACTACCTTTAAATCCAAGAAACTACACGTAACATTTTTTATGGAAATAAAAATACATGTGTGTGTTTTTAGAAGAATGGACATTGCTGTTACCTGTTTATGACAGTCCTAAAATGTAGCCACTTAGTACACATCCATAACAAAACAAAGTACAAAATTTTAATAGTTTTTAATTATTTTTGTTACAGTAAAAGGCTGAAATATTTTTGTGTTAGGATTTTTTTGCCTTTTATTTTTGTTAAATGAAAAGCATCCAAGATCCACATTTGTTTTTGTTTGGGTGTAATTTATTTTTATTTTTTTTAATTTTAACTTATTTAAAATGTATTGTTTTAATCCTAAAATTTAGCCATGTACTACACATCCATAACAAAAAAGTTAAAAAGAGCTTAAATTTAAAATTTAACAATGTCGACACAACAGGGTGTTTAGGAGTCGCCACCTAGTTTTTGCAATGGTCTAGGAACCATAAATATATATAGCGTCCTCTCAAGGAAGGACCACTAATCTTACTACCAAAAATATGGGTTTAGAGCTAAGGTACAGTTTTATGAAGGTGTTAGGCACCAAAAACCGCCCAACCCTTAGGCTGCCTTCCTCTTATAGTGTCTTATATCTTAACCCTATTAAAGGCACACTTAATACTATTATTCTAAACTCACACGCACACACACACATACTAACATTCATCTAACAATCAACATGGCATCAAACATCCCAAAAAAAATTAATCATCTATCATGACAATCAACCAAAGCCTAACATTTGTCTATCATGGCATACCCTAGCATTCATCTAGCAGACATGTCAAACCAACCTAGCATTCATCTAGCATGGTATGGCATAAACCCTAGCATATATCTATCATCATGTCATCAAATCACATCCAAGGCAGAAGCATGTAAACAACAATATCAAAGCAGAACATAGGCAGTATGTGATCACGGTATCATCAAGAGATAATGGAGAACAATAAGAACACAACATGCTTATTCAATCCACCACATCATGTTCATCAACCCTAAACGAGATTGTAAACAAAATGCATGTACATGTGAATGTATGACTTACCTTACTTACCTACTGCATCTCAGCACCTATGGCATTCATGCATGGACATGTGAATACGTGTTCATGACATTGAAATAAGGAAAACACAAGATAAACCCTAATTCTAACATGTGGAAGACAAACAAACAATCGAACATGTGAAATAGAAGCTTAAAATCATAAATACATGAAAAGGGTCTAAAACAGAAGCATTAAATGTGAAACAAGAAACAAAAATAGATGAAATAATATAAGGGTTTCTGGGCAGAATCATGCGCATGCATGAACAAGCCTGCGTGGGCATAATCTAGTCTACGCATGCAACCAGGAATATGCGCACGTAGGACTTAGCCCAGAAACCTTAGCAACATAACAGATATAACAGAACTTCAAAATGATAAATCTAACACCCTATCATGCTTTCAAACGTAAAGACTACAAGAACCTAAACTATATAAGTGTATTAAAACATAATATAACAAAAACTAAAGCAAAAACAAATGCTCCTAGGGTTGATTTTTTACCGTTTCCCTCAGTTAAATCTATTCATAATCAATAAAAAACTATTAGTAATCTAAAATTGAAAAATCAAAGCTAAAAAGGACCCCAATCAAAAGAAAATTGACTTGAGGATGTTTTGTGAAAAACTCTCTCTTTGATTCAATATTTCTAGTGAATCTTAGTGTTTTTCCATTGGATTTTTGTGCCTTTTTGAAAAGGTACCATGTATGGCTATATATATTGTGAAATTGGAGGTTTGGAATGGCTCCAAGATGATGTGGCATTCATTCCATATCTCAGTCTTTAATGTAGAAAACTTGTCATTTATAGTTTCTAGAACCCTACATGCACACGTAGGATCATGCCTGCATGCGCATGCACCATGGCTGTGCTCGCAGGTTGGTTCCTGTGTGTGCATGCCGAGGGCTTCCTTGGCCTTATTTTTCCAAAAAGATTTATTTGCTCATTAAAATTTATATTTTTCATTTCAAAATTTCTTAAGTCAATTTAACATCAGATTAAGCCTTAAACCAACCTTGGGTTTTAGAATTTCAACATCATTAGGAAACGGGAGCTCGAGTCGTAAGGGGTACAAAATGCGGTGTCTACAGATGCCCTTCTTTTGATTCATGAGCTTCTCTAACGGAATCAAAAGAATAAGAGACAAAACATTTTGTTTTGACATACGGCTCGGGCCCAACCCATGCATACGACACACATCACGCATACATAGGGCGAGGTGCAACTCTAAAGGGTTGCGTGGGATTCATATGTTCGAATGCCCACCTTTGTTGCTAAGGAAACGCGCAATGATAGGTTTTGATAGGTTCACTATCTCAGAACCTATTTTGCCAATTGCAAGTAAAAGGCGAGTGACTCACTATCCTAGAGTCATTAAAAAGAAAAACAAACAAGGCCAACAGCCGCAACCATCAACCAAACAAACAAAGGTGCTCTTGCGAGCTCAAAAGGATACATATATATGTGGTGTCCATCTGGGGCTCTTGCCTCAAACTTCTCTGGGTTGCTTGCACCTCTGTGTAATACTTGTCTTCTCATTCTTTATCTTTACCTTTTCTGGTGAGGCTTTTGCCTCAGGGTAACCTTGGTCTTTATCTTTGTCTCTACCTCTTCCATTGTGCCTGCATACTCAATTCCCTTGGGATATGTGCACAATTTCAGTATTATATGCTTGCGTATTCAATTCCCTTAGGATATGTGCACAAGTTTTGTTTTACACTTTTCTGATTTGCATGGGGTTGTGTGTCGGTATGTTCAATTCCTTCAGGATATGTGCATGAATTTTGTATTCTGACTTGCTTGAATATTTCTTAGATGAAAGACCCACTAGGGATGCTGGAGAGCTCACTAGGGAGTATGAATCTACTGAGAAATGTTTAGGAGATGATTTCGACCTACCATGAAGTCTTGTATGGCCCACTAGGGAAGGGGTAGCTTACTGGGGATTTCTTGATTATGTGTTGCTCACTGGGGAACTTTTCTTCATTGGGGAATAATTATCTTCTTCTTTCTAATGACTTACTAGGGATTGATGTTAACTCCACCCTCGAGGAGGTTTTACCAAGCTCCGTTAGGGAAATTTTATTCCGCAACTCTCGAGGGGTTGCTTCTGTGTCTTGGACCCACGAGGTAGTCCGTTTATGATACTAGATTTACTTAGGATTTAGTTGATGATCTTGACTCACAGAGGAGTTTTCATGATGATTTCTGATCCACTAAGGGGTGTTTTTTATGCTTTCGATCCACTGGGGATGCTTCTAAGGTTTCGATCCACTAGGGATGCTTTTTAGGGTCTTTATGTTCCTTGCCTACTGAGGGAATTCTTGTCATTTTTGGATGAATTTATGAATTTCCTTTTGTATTTTTGGCATCCTGGGTACTTTAAGGGGATATTTGATTTATTTATTTTTTTTAACTACACATAGTTTACTGAGAAGGCCTAAACTACATGTAGTTTAGCCATCAGGTGTGTTCCCACCTCTTTATCTTTTTTTCTCAACAATTACCAACCGTTTCTTTTTCTTTTCATTTTCTTCATCTCCCTCATCTCCCTCATCTCTTCACATTCTTTAATTCCCTCTACAAAAACCTTCTGCCTCTCTCTTATTCCATCATAGTCTGACCCTTATCTTCTTCTTCAATCATAACTTCTCTCTCAAACTCTCTCATCTCCTTCAATGGCACCCAAGTCCAAGTAGAGTTCCTACATCCTCTCCACTAATGCCTTCCATCTCACTCGTTGGAATGGAGCAGTAAGGCTGATGACGACTCCTTCCTTAACCTACAGATCACAACAACATCTTTCAAGGGGTGCAAAGGCTGAATTGGTGAGTTTTTTTTCCACTTTTTTTCCCTTTTTGAGTTTTTCCTTTGGTTTTATGTTTTGATCTATTTTTAGGCCTACAAATGCTTGGGTTTTACTGTGGGATGAGTTTAAATGAAAACCTGACACTTTAGGAAAGGTAGAAACATGTTTAGGTTGAGTTTTGATTGAGAAAACTTTGAAAATGTCAAAGAATACTCCTCTGTGCTGGTTCTTGTGTGCGCAGGTTCAAGCCTGTATGCACAGACATTTCTTACACGCGTAGCCTATATTCATGCATGCGCAGGCAAGTTCTAACTTGCGTATGTGTGCAGCTTTCTGTGTACGATGGATCCTTCCGCGCATGCATGGCACCACGTAGAAACCCTAGTTTGGGCATTTGAACTCCTTTTCATCTGTTTTTCATCCTTTTGCAATTCTAACATCATCCTTCACCATTTTTGTATTCAATTGCATGTCGCATCTCATATCTCATCTTGTTGTGAATCCAATATCACTTCCCCATTTCATCCTGTCACATCTTATATCTCTTATCTCATCCTGGCATTTGAACTCCTTTTCATCTGTTTTTCATCCTTTCGGTGTGATGACAAAGCCTATCCAAGCAAGAAACAAAGGCTGCACATGACAAAACAGCAATAAAAGCCTAATGAAAAACACATTACAATACTTAATTGGTACATTAATGGTCGTGGTCCGATAGTTCAAATAAGTCCTCTAGTTTTACGGTATTATCTCCAGCGGTAGGATAATTTCAGGTTAATAAGTGTGTTTACATGGTAAAATCATATTTTTTTTTTCCCTTATTATTATTAAGTCAATATAAGGGAAAACTTCCATAGTTTCCAAAAACATTATGGCCTTCATCATAATAATACTAAAAACGGATTAAAGGCTTCATAGTTACAAATAAAAGAGGAAAAATAGGATGGAATGAAGGGAGAGAGAGAGCACATCCAGCCATGTGCATAGGTTGGTTAAGTTTGTCTCCTTTCATCATGCACTTAAATGACTTTCCCCATGTAATGCTCTTTTAGTTTTTAGTCAAGCATGAGTGATATTATCTTTCATAAGAATAGCTTTAAGTATTAAAAATGTATGTATTTAATGAGAATGATTTTTAATATGAAGTCTTTGTGCCTTTTAGGAAAAGGCCTTAATATTAATGTCCATATGCCTTCCATGAGAAAGGGCTTTTGTAATGTGTTCTTGGAAGAGTATTTGATATATTTTTAAGATGTGTGGAGATGGTAAGAAACATATATGTGTATATATATATATATACACACATTTATGTATATTGTGAGATATGGTGTTTGTATTATGTATAGAAGTGTGAGATAGATAATATAGTAAATACATGACATTATTTGTGTTTTGTCATGGGTTATATTGCTTTCTAAGAAGTGAGATTTTGTATGAGGAGTAAAGAATGAGATGGAGATGTGTTTTTGGACAGCAGAAGTGATGAAGTTTCAGAATATTAAAGTGTGGGAGAGATGGATAATGTGTAATGGTTGTGTTGTTATCCATGAAGAGTGATTTTGTAAGAAAGGTAGAGAAGTATGAAGAATTTTAGAGATATTTGCAGCAAGGCAAAGAGAAGTTTCAGAATTATTGAAGATGAGAGAGGGGATCCCCTTTTAGTGTGTGGCTTGGTTCTCTTTATATAAAGCCAAGTGTGTAACTAGATTAGAACTTAGTTGAAGGGAAAATTAGAAAATAGGGAAAAATCTTTGACAAAGTAAGTGGTCTTTTTTTTTTTTAACCAAATAAAGAAAGTTTGAGACTTAAATGTTGCTGACACAACTGGATGATGTCATATGAATGACATCTTTTACTTGGAGGAAAATACTTAGCATTAATGGTAAGATAATCTTTAAGGGATCTTTCTATTTTTGGTACCACAGCTGGAGCTATGGCTGCTTCTACTGGAGCTATTGCTGCTTTTGCTGGAGCTGTTTACAGTTTCTGTTGGAGCTGTTTCGCAACTGGAGCTATGGCTGCTTTTGCTGGAGCTGTTTGCAGTTTCTGTTGGAGCTGTTTCGCAACTGGAGCTATGGCTACTTCTGCTGGAGCTGTTTGCAGTTTCTGTTGGAGCTGTTTCTGCAAAACAGCTTCTGCTGGAGCTGCTGTTGGTATTTTTAGCTAAGTTTTCTCTTAGGAAAAATTATATGTTTAGTCCATATATAATTTTGGTAAGTAATATACTAGTTGGTTGATTTTTGATGAAGTTTTAAAGATGTAATTATGGTCTTTTTGTATTTTAATTAAATCTTGGAGAGAAAAGAGAGCATTTAATGCTAGATATGAGATACTAATATATATTTAGCCATGTGCTTGGAATTGATTTATATGAAAATAATAATAGAATTAATATGGAATGATATAATTATATTTTAAAACTTATATTATATGATGGACATTAATTTTGTAAAGAGCATGGGGAGTTTTATCATTTTAAGTGTTATGTGATATGAAAGACTTACCAAATGTTACCTATTGCACACTGACTCGTCAGAGTTCAGAGAATTAGGAAAGACATGCCAAGAAACATGCTTTCCTTTAATAACTTTGAACAACTAGAGTTTCACCGAACACACTTCTTGGTCCTCCAAACCACGACTCCTAAAATTCTCCCGATGAGACTCATGAGCTTGGATCATGAGCCAAAAATGAGATGATGTGCTATGAGCTTGAACCATAGGCTTTGATGCCTTTTTTTGTGTAAATATGGTCTCTTTTGGGCTTTAGAAGAGATTTTTCCAAAATCCATGATAGTGTTGACGTGATGTGGGTCACCATTGAAATGAAGCCGCGTGGTGTAAAATTTTTTTCCTCAACAACTATCACTCCCTACGACTTCCACCACATGACTGGCCTGTGGTTCAATGGAGTCCCGATAAGTCTAGAGGACGAGTCGAGTAGTCAGCCGGGTACAAAGCTGCTTGGGAAGACGTATGCTATGGAGACGATCAGCTACACCAATCTCGAGGCAGAGTTCAAGCATCATCCATAGGGGACAGCTGAGAAGTGTACCTGGATGGCTAGGGTCTTTTTGCTGTATCTATTGGGGGTGTACCTATTCGCTAATGGACAATGTCCTTGAGTTGGCTGGCTTTTTTCTAGGACTGTGACAGGGCTCGAATTGCCAACTGGGGGCAGGCATGCTTGGCCTACTTTTACTCTTCCTTGGACATACTCAGCAGGGGGATTTTGTGCTAGCTAATGTGGCCTTGGAAGCTCCTCAAGGTTGGTTTCTTTCCCATTTTTCTTGTAGCTCATGCATTCTCACTCTTATGGTCATATGTCCATATGCTACTTAGGTTAAGACTATGTACCATATTCTTGCCGATTGCATTCGTACCCATATCTTGCCAATTGTCATCTTGCAAACTATCATATCTATGCCTTGCAACTATGCCTTGCAAATTGTACCATAACATCTTGCACACTGTCATCTTGTTAACTGTCATATTTGAATCTTGCAAACTGTCATCTTGCAAACTATACCATAACATCTTATAAACTGTCATCTTACAAACTGTCTTATCTGAATCTTGCAAACTATCATCTTGCAAACGGTACCATATTCTCTTGTAAACTGTCATGCCTTTTCAGTGTTGGGCCATAGAGTACAGTCTCATTGCTCAGGGGACTTAGGTGGACTTGAAAAGTGTCACCTCGATTCGAGCCCACCTCAACAAGCTCTCTTTTGATGATGTAAGTTAGGAATATATTGTTTTCCCTTGTTTGCATGCTTCTTAGGATTCTCTTTCTAATCTCATGTGCTGTCACAAATTATGTGGAGTCCTTGGGCTGGTGCTGATCCTGTGGACCCAAACTTGGAGGCAACTTCTATCATTACTTCCAGTCTCTCCCAACCCCTTAAGGGTGGTAGGTTGAGGGTGATCTATTTTATGGAAAGGGTGTGCTGCCAGTAGGTAAGTGAGGATGCACCCCAGGTCCCATGGATCCTATGCTTGCCCCTTACTTCAAGACAAATGTGGAGTACGACCTACAGGGGTTGGGCATCCCTTTCACTGAGTGAGTCATGGCTGAGCTAGACTATGATGAGTTTAGTGGGAATCGCCTTATGCCTTCCCTTATTGCTGTGGTATGTGTTCTTGCTTCTCTCATTCCTCTTCAATCAGTCATCATTTGCATTCTTTGTACATTAGTAACATTCAAATGAAACACTTGTGTTAGGCTAGCCTTACTACTAGTGCTCTAATTTGTTAAGACATATATGAATCATATTAGGAATATATGTCAATATAGAATTGGCTAATTCTTTGACAAAATGCACTTTATTTGTAATTGGGCAAATTTAGGATGTGTTTAATACTTCAAGAAACAAGATTTCAAGTTCAAGTGTTAAAGCCATGCAAGTTTATCCAAGAATCAAGTAAAGAAGTGCCGGATTTTAAAACTCGATAGCTAGTATCTATCGAGGTTTAAAAGGCTGTTTAAGCTCGATGCTTGACAGCTTCTCAATAGATAGGGCATCTGTCAAGGTTTATGAAATTTAGTTTTTCAGATCTGATTTCACTCCAATCCGAAAATAGATGTTTATGCTTTCTTTTTTTACAACCTTAAACATATATGAGGATTATTTTAAGGGCTATCACAGTTGATGCAACTCAATGCAAAAGTTTTTCACAAGCTTATTGTGAACTGGAGACATATGCCCTAGTTCATCTTTCTATTCAAGAAGCTGCTATGTTTTGTACGTCATAGGGTTTTGTAACCAAGGAGCTTTGTGATCTTCATCGTGTTAATAAGCTAAAGAACTTTGCAGCCAATATCTTTCTCAAGTTGGTGAGTAAGCCGCGTACTGGGATCTGCACATCGAATTGGTTAGTCACGTACTAGGAAACGTGCATTAAAAATGAGAGATTGTCACTATAGAACAAGTCCAATTAGGTATTGGGGTAAGGGTTCAACTATAGGTTGGTATAAGGTACTAGGATTCCTTTACTTGTAACCACTTATTGTGATAATAGTAAATTCTCAAGAGTGGTGACTTTAAAATCACCCGGCGGGGTTTTTACCGTGTAGGTTTTCCCCATTCATAAACAAATCACCATGTCAATTTATTACCCATTGCACTTTAACTTAGTTGGTGATTTGTTTGTGCTACCACGCTTATTGCATGCTAATTAAATTAATTGGTTAATTCATCACAAGGGGTCAATACATTCTTAATAATAAAAGGCCCATACCATCTTGGCTTCATCTTTCCTCTTGGATCAAAAGTTTCATCTCTAAGCACTTTTAGGACCAAGTCCCCTTCCTTAAGGTTTCTAGGTCTCACCTTTTTTGTTAAATGCTCTAGCAATCCTCTTTTGGTATCCTTGTGCATGGTATTGTGCCATAGCTCTCTTCTCATCTATTGCTCATATCTTTGTTTCACCCAATCTTCGTCTTGGACCTTGGTTTCTGCTAACACTATCAAAGATATCATCTCCATCTAAATGGGAAGTACCGCTTCACTACCATAGACCAAAGAGTAAGGGGTTGCCCCAATTAATGCACGGATAGAAGTTCTATAACCCATAAGGCAAATGGGAGCTTCTCGGTCCAATCCTTGTATGTCACTACCATCTTGGTTAGGATGTTCTTGATGTTCTTATTGGCTGCTTCTACATCCCTACTGTTCTGTGGTCGATATGATGAAGACTTGTGATGCTCAGTGTTGTACAATTCCAACCTCTCCCTCAAAGTGAGAACCATTATCAGAGATAATCCCTTGGGGTACCCCATACCAACAAATGATTTTATTTTCTATGAATTGAGCCATATGCTTGGCTTTAACGTGGAGTAGGAGGCCGCTTCCACCCATTTGGTGAAGTAGTCAATTGCCATTATGATGTATTTGTGTCCATTAGAGGCCTTAGGGACTATTCTTCCAATCACATCTATGCCCTAGCTTAGAAAGGCCATGGAGAGGTCATGCTATATAGCTCACTAGGTGGCACGTGATTCAAATTTGCATGTGTTTGGCAATCGTGGCAACTCTTCACTAAGTCTACACAATTGGTCTCAATCGTGTTCCAATAGTACACTATCCTCAACATTTTCTTGGCTAACATTCTCCCATTCATGTGAGGATCACAAATCGCTTGATGAATTTCTTCCAAACTTTCTCAGCTTCTTCTTTCTTTAGATAGTGAAGATGTGTACCATCACAGGATCTCCTATAGAGCTGAACTCCACATAAGATGTATTGCATTGCTCTTTCTTGTTGGCACCATCCAGATATACCCCCAACTCCAAAAATTTCATGATGTCATAATACCAAGGAACTCCTTCCTCTTCTATAACTAAGATTGAAGCTTTGGCCTTCTCTTTGTGTACCATCCCATAACTTTGTTCAATCTCTAAGGGTCGTGTCCATACTTCTTCGGGTATTTCAACCATTAAAGCTCTAAGGATGGCTGTATATTCAATCTTGTCAAAGGTTTTGGTCAAACCCTCTAAATATTACTGATAGGGCTTTAAGTGCTCTTCCTTCACTTTCCACAACCTCTGTGCTTGAGGTATAACCAAAGTTGAATCTCCAAAAACCTTAGCCTCTTTCACCCCTAATTCCTAGAGAGCTTCCATTTCGGCGATACAAGCCTTATATTTTGCTACGTTATTGATTGCCTCGAAGTTCAACTTAACTACCGAAGGTATGTAAGATCCTTCAAGGGTACTCCTCTCCCATTTCCATATTGGTTCACGACTTCATTGAAATACATCTTCCATGCCCCTAGCTCAATGTCCAAAATATCCTCATCTAGAAAATCTTATCTGCCATCCTCTCCTTCCATAGGGTTCTTGGCACAAAAATTTGATACGATACTCCCTTTGATAGTTTTCCTTGCCACATACTTCAAATCCCATTCTGCTAATAGGATCAACCACCTTGACAATCTTCCACTCAAAGTGGGCTTTTCAAACAGGTACTTCAATGGATCCATCCTAACTGCTACCCATATTTGGAAAGGTAGGATAATGTGTCTCAACTTCTATATGGCCCATACGAGAACAAAGCATGTTTTTTCTATGGGTGTGTGTCTAGTCTCATAATCATGGAACCATTTGCTCAAATCGTGTACGGCTCTTTCATCCTTATCATCGTCTTCTTGTGTAAGCATACTCCCGATCGCATCTTCTATGATAGAGAGATAAAGGAGTAATAGTTTTCCGTGCATCGGGAGTACCAAGATATGTGGATGAGGAGATATTCATTAATGAGCTCAAAAGCCTTATGACATTCATCTTTCCATTCATGAGGTTCATTCTTTATTAGGAGCTTAAAGATAGGCTCACAAGTGGAAGTGAGTTTGGCAATGAATCGGCTGATGTATTGTAATCGACCTAAGAATCCCCTTATCTCTTTCTCGTTCTTGGGTGGAAGCATTTCTAATATGGCTTTGATCTTTGATGGGTCAACTTCTATCCCTCTATCACTCACCAAGAAGCCCAACAACTTCCCCACAGTTACTCTAAAGGTGCATTTCTGCAAGTTCAATCTCAATCTATACTCTTTGATCCTCTTAAAGAACTTTCTCAAGTTAATGATGTGACCCTCTCTTTCCTTGGATTTCACAATCATATCATCAACATACACTTCTACCACATTGTGCATCATATCATGTAATAAGGCTGTGGTCATTCTTTGATAAGTTGCACCCGCATTCTTGAGCCCAAATGACATTATGGTGTAACAATAAATTCCCCATTATGTGGAGGTAGTCTTCGTCATATCCCTAAGAGCCATCTTGATTTGGTTATATCCCAAGAACCATCCATGAAAGACATCAAGGCATTACCAGCAGTGTTATCCACTAAAACATCTATGCATAGAAAAGGGAAATCATCCTTAGGGCAAGCTTTGTTCAAATCCATAAAATCCATGCACATCCTTACCTTCCCATCTTTCTTAGGTATGGGCACAACATTGGCTATCCATTCAGCTTGGAGCATGAGCTTGATGAACCCTACCAACAATTGCTTGGTGACCTCTTCTTTGATCTTTAGACGTCATTCAGTTCTCATACATCTCAACCTTTGCTTGACTGGTACCGTGTAAGCATGAGTATCAATGTGGTGTAGAGCTATCTCGGGATCAATACCAAACATATCTTCATAAGACCATACAAACACTTCTTGAAATTCCGTGACCAACTCTTTGAGATCTTTTCTTTCTTTTTCTTTTAAGGTTAAGCCAATTTTAATTAAACTTGGATTCGCATCATTGCTCAAATTAAGAGTTTCAAAAGTTGATTCCATAGGTTCAATTTTCTTTTCCAATTGTTTATTAATTTCATTTTCAAATTCATTAAAATCATTTAAGTGCAGAATTTCAATATTATAGGACACATCAAAATAAGCCAAATCAAAATTCATCCTATTAAAAATTTTGAAAAGTACATTGGGACTTGCATTACAAACTTTCTTTCCCCCATTTTCAGAAAACCCAACCCAAGTTCAATTATTAAGTTGCCCCATAGCAGGCACGATGAATTTCGTCTTCTTTCTTCTTTAGGGCATGTCGCTCTTCTTCTCCTCCTCCTCTTTGAACAAAGTCTTCAGCTTAGTGGATTAGTCTTCATCCTTTATAGGTTCCCATATGCACATAGCCTCAATTATGTCGAACAGAACCTTACCCTCATTGGGAAAATCTCCTTCCATCTTGAAAAAAAACCAATCATTGTCATCTTCACTCCAATAGCTAATCACTCCATTATCTCCTTCCTCTTATTCTTCATCTAGAGTCAACATGAGGTATTGATTGTCGTCTGAAGAAGGATCCATGTCTCGTTCAAGTATAAAGCGAGCCGGGTTTACTTGAGTTGCCCCTATCGTCAAGGTCCATTCTGGCCAGTCATGGTCCTCCCAAGATCCCACATCTCCCTACAGAAGGGTTATTAATGTGGGCTCTCTTGAAAGTCCATGGTTCGGGAGCACTCCTTAATTGAGGCATGAATTCGGGTAGAAGTAGGCAAACCTTTCCTTCTATCATCATTCGGTTGATGTCTTCTTGAGTTAGCTTGCTTCTTTCATAACCATCCTTGTCCTCTTCATCCCATTCTTCTCCTTCCTTTAGTTCATCTTCTTCTATCTTGGAGAGGCGGCTTATTATCTTCTCAAGGACTTCACCTTGTGCCTCCACACTCTCAAGTAACTTTTGCACGAGCATTGCTTCACTTGAAGCATTCATCTTTTCTTCTTGAAGGGTTTCCTCGTGGAATGTCTCACCTTCCATTCTTCTCTTGGACTTGAATTGGAGTGGGGACTTAATTTTGACCTTGGTGGTACAATGGTGCCTGAAAAGAAGTTTCATTTTCATTAAGTCCATGTCCCATTTAAAAGGTTCCTTGTTTCATTGGGCTTTGGTCCATTTACAATAATGCTTTCATCTTACTCTCATGGGCTTTCATTAGAATGTGCTTAGAGTTTCTCAACCCTTTGTCTCAAACATGGGCTTACAATATAGTCATCACCTTTGGGCCTTTCTTTTTTTCATTATTATCATTCTTTTTTTTTTTTTTTTTTTTAAAGTAGCCTTTTAGCTAGAATATATTGTAGCCTTCCCTTAAGGTCCATGCAGTTCTCATCATTTTGTGCCTAGGCAAACGACAAAAAAGGCCCAAGATTAGGGAAATTCATATTGACTTTGTAGGATTTTGGATGCTAAGTCCATAGCATACTTGTTATCTTAGGCCCAAAGTCCTCTTTTTCAAAAGGCTTTTTGATTTGGGCTTATGATAGCAATTAGGTTATGGTCTTATGAACCTTTCAAGTTAAGATATACCCTTGGATTTAGGGACAAGCCTCTTATATGTGAAAATTTCTTTTCTTTTATCCCAATTGTCTTAGGGTATGCCATAACTTTATGGTCATCCTTCCATTTTTTACATCTTATATTTGTCCTTTAGAATTAGGTGATCACAAGATATATGGTTGAACAAACAAGAGATATATAAAAAGGGTGTCCTCTTTCGATAGGATCTAGGATCTCTCTAAGTGTGGGAAAGCTCCTTAAGGTTAAGAGAAAGATAAGTAGATCACTCACAACTAGGTGGGTCACAATTCCAATCGAGGACCTAAGTGGACCTTTGTGGATTGGTGGTAAACCTTTATTGTACTCAAAGCCCACCATAGGCAAAGGCACCAATTGTGAGTTAGTGGGAGCTTTCCATATTCCCATTCATCACCAACCAAGGTAAAAGGATAATAAAACCAAGTGAATATGTGTGCAAACAAGTATTGAATGAGCCTTTATTAAGGTTAAGACATAGGACACATAGGAATTAAACTCACAATCTCCAGCGGAATCGCCACTATGGACACAATTGGGTGTTTAGGAGTCGCCACCTAGTTTTTGTAATGATCTAGGAACCATATATATAGCGTCCTCTTGTGGAAAGACCATTGATCTTATTATTGATATCGTATTTTGTCTACCCTCGATTTGCATGCTGGACCCCGAAAAATCCAAAGATATTATTTTCTCTCCATGGGGCCGCGATAACATCTAGAATGATATGGCGCAACCCGTTTGGACATCGGAGCATTCAAAGTGCCTTTTTCAGCCAAAATGCCTTAGTCAACCCTAGGTTGAATGAAGGCCAAACAAGTTCAAAATCCTCACAAAGCAACATTTTTCATAGTTTTACATCAAACCCAAGCTTTTTGGAGATTTTTGGCAAGTTTGACCAAGTTGACCCAGAGTTGACTCTTGGCGGGCCCTAGAAACCCTAATTTTGATCTGGCTATCAGAACAGGTTGAAACCAATGTCATTGCAAAGATTATTAAATTCTCAATCCAACGACTATTGATGGGTCAAAATCGGAGTTAGAACAGTTAAGATATCACAAAAACTGGGAAACGCACCGATTGATGCACCGCTAACTTCCGAGAGCCATAACTTTTGATCCGACCGTTGGATTTTCAAGTTCCATACCTTTTCAAAAGCGGGAATCTAATATCTTTCTAGGGGTGTCAAGATCAACCCAATGCAAGACCTTTTGAAGGCGGCGGCCCTACAAGGGCTGCTACCTCGTAGAGTGTGTCAGAGCTATAAAAGGCCCCAAACACCCTCCAGACCAAAAAAAAAAAAAAAAAAAGAGAGAGACTCCTAGGGTCCTGCTCTCTGAAAGGCGGCGGCCCTACAAGGGCTGCTACCTCGTAGAGTGTGTCAGAGCTATAAAAGGCCCCAAACACCCTCCAGACCAAAAAAAAAAAAAAAAAAAAGAGAGAGACTCCTAGGGTCCTGCTCTCTGCCTGGACGTTTTCTACACCTTTCTCCCTTCTTCCAAACACAAAAAACACATCAAAGTCTCTTGATTCTTCTCTTTACCAAAAATACAAGGTATTGTTCTTATACCCAATCTTCTTTTCCTTGGTCCTACATCTTGGATTTGGGGGGTTTAGCGGTGTGGATGTAGCTTTTTAGCTACTATACACACCCCTAACTTTCTAAATCTTTTTCTAGAATTTATCTTGCTCTTTTAGGCCTTAATAACATGATTTATTGCTTTTCTTAGCATGTTTCTTGCTTTATCTTGCTCCTAGCATGTTCTTAGTTTAGATCCATGTTTTTCCATGCTTGTATACATGTTTTTTTTTGTCTTGATCTACATGTTTTATGCTTTATGTCATGCTTTAGATGCTTTAGATGCTTAGATCTTTTCTTTCCCATGTGTTGATGTTTGGCTCTACATGCTCACATGCTTGATATTATGTCTCTGGCCATGCCTTGTTTAGATCTACATGTTTGTATGCATGTTCTATGCCTTCACATGCTTGTATGCTTCAATTTCTGTTCTTCCATGCTTTTATGCTTACATCCACATGCTTAGATGTTCTTTTACATGCCTACATGCATATTTCCATGCTTATATGTGTAGATCAGTGTGTTTACATGCTTAGATCGATGTTCTCTATATGCTTTATGCCATCATCTATGTGCTTGCGTGCTTCACACCTTGTTTATGTGCTTAGGCCTAGACCTTGTTTGCCATGCCATGTGCTATTGTAGCCCTTTGTTCTTTTTATCACATTTTCTTGTGTTTTGGCCTAATGTTTAGGACCTGATCTAGATCCTATGGTCTTTTTCATCGTCCATACACCAAGGCCTACATCAAAGGGTTTAGATAATCCTATTTGCATGTCTATGCTTGCTTGCTTCTATGCTTTATGCTTGTGCTAGCCTCTCCTATTCTATGCTTTTCCATGCTTGACGCCCTTAGTAGGTTTATGGTTATGTGGTTACATCTGATGCCCATGAGGCCTTGTTTGGATGTAACCACTTGGGATGCATCACCATGATGTCGATTGCTTCATGCATACCTTTCCCCTTTTTTGCTCCGTACGATGATATGCTTGCCATGCTTGTTTGTGCCACTTGTTGGCTTTCTATACATCTTTATACGCTTGCTCACATGTTCATGCATAAGTCTTGCTTGCTAGTTTATCATCCATCTTCAACATAATGAAGTCATGGACATCTAATCCAAACCTATATTTGTCCCTCACAAACACCACCTTTTGTTTGCTTTCCTGCTTGTTTGCCTTCTCACTTGTTTGCTTATTTTCTTGTTTCTTTACCTGCCATGTCTATCATGCTTAGTTGCCGTGCCTCTCTTATATAGGTTGTATTAGGTATATCATGTCATGTACCATTCGTCCTCATCTCTAGAGTATGGCGACCCCTATTGATTTTCTTGCACCTATATTTTTGGCCATGCTCTAGGGATGTAGGCATTTACTTTCTTGCTCTGTGTGCTTGTATTGTGCATGATGTATGTATATATATACTTGCTCGCCCTTCCCAATGTGATTGTCACAGTCCATGTCACCTAAGACAAAACGATGCCTAATTTCCATCGTGAAAGTGAGGTGACGTGTCACTGGATTTTCATTGTGAAAATCTAGTCCTTTACCTGAATGCCTTAAGAAAGCATAGATTGGAACCACACCCATTCAAAAGCCAAACCTCAAAGCCCCCATGCATGCAAAGCCCCAAAAGCCAATGCTAAAATCATGTTTTTACTGCCAATCTCTGAAAATTAAGGATTTATCAAAACAAAGGACTGTCCTTAGACAGGCACTGTGGGGTGCCTAATACCTTCCCCACATGTAACCAAACTTTCGGACTCAAGAATCAAGATTTTTTTGCCATCCACATTAGATTAGGAAAAATGTCATTTTTCTTAGCCTAGGATTGGTAATAAAATCAGCTAGAAACAGGTAACCAATCACACCTTAGAAAAACCCAATGATTGGTGGCGGCTTCACTTACCTTTGGTAATTCCCTTAAAATTTGGCTAAGATTCCTGCCACACCTCCAAAGGTAGACCTACCTTCCTCCACCGAAAGAGAGGGAGAGAGAGTACCCGAAGCTCCATGCAAACCACATAAATCATCGAAAGGGATATACCAATGGGCCCCGCGCGCATGGGAGCGTCACCACGGTAGGTGGTCGAACGAAGGCCCACGACGGCGGTTTCTCACTCCGATCGGGGCCGAGCATCGACACTTACTACCAGAGATATGGATTCGGAGTACAATCTTGGGAAAGTGTTAGGCACCCAAAACCGCCCAACTCTAAGGTTGGCATCCTTTCGTTGTGTCTTATGTCTTAACCCTATTAAAGGCACACACAATATGTTTATGATAGTCCTAAAATGTAGCCACTTAGTACACATCCATAACAAAATAGAGTACAAAGTTTTAATAGTTTTTAATTATTTTTGTTACGGTAAAAGGCTGGAATTTTTTTGTGTTAGGATTTTTTTTTGTATTTTTCTTTTTGTTAAATGAAAAGCATCAAAGATCTACGTTTGTTTTTGTTTGGGTGTTGTTTATTTTTTAATTTTATTTCATTTAAAATGTATTGTTTTAATCCTAAAATTTAGCCATGTACTACACATCTATAACAAAAAAGTAAAAAATAGCTTAAATTTAAAATTTAACAATGTCGACACAATGAGGTGTTTAGGAGTCGCCACCTAGTTTTGCAATGATCAAGGAACCATATATATAGCGTCCTCTCAAGGAAGGACCATTGATCTTACTACCAGAAATATGGGTTCGGAGTTAAGGCATGGTCCTGAGAATGTGTTAGGCACCCAAAACTGCCTAACCCTAAGGCTGGCTTCCTCTCATAGTGTCTTATGTCTTAATCTTATTAAAGGCACACTTAATACTGTTATTCTAAACTCTCTCTCTCTCTCTCTCTCTCTCACACACGCACACACACACGCACACACACACATACACACACACACACACACACACACACACTAATATTCATCTAACAATAAACATGGCATCAAACATCCCAAAAAGACCTAATCAACTATCATGGCAATCAACCAAAGCCTAACATTCATCTATCATGGCATACCCTAACATTCATCTAGCATACATGTCAAACTAACCTAGCATTCATCTAGTGTGATATGGCATAAACCCTAGCATATATCTATCATCATGTCATCAAATCACATTCAAGGCAGAAACATGTAAACAACAATATCAAAGCAAAAAATAGGTAGCGTGTGATCATGGTATTATCAAGAGATCATGGAGAACATTAAGAACACAACATGCTTATTCAAACCACCACATCATGTTCATCAACCCTAAATGAGATTGCAAACAAAATGCATGTACATGTGCATGCATGACTTACCTCACTTATCTTGTTGTAGCTCAGTACCTATGGTATTCATGCATGGACATGTGAATGTGTGTTCATGGCATTGGAATAAGGAAAACACAAGATAAACCCTAATTCTAACATGTGGAAGACAAATAAACAATCCAATATGTGAAACAGAAGCTTAAAATCATGAATACATGAAAAGGGTCTAAAACAGAAGAATTACATGTGAAATAAGAAACAAAAATAGATAAAATAAGATTAGGGTTTCTGGGTAGAATCATGCGCACACATGAACAAGCCTACGTGCATATAATCCAATTGCGCACGAAGCTAGGATTATGCGCACATGGGACTTAGCCTAGAAACCCTAGCAACATAGCAGATATAACAGAACTTCAAAATGATAAGTCTAACATCTTAACATGCTTTCAAAAATAAATACTACAAGAACCTAAACTATATAAGCGTATTAAAACATAATATAACAAAAACTAAAGCAAATAGAAAGATTAATGTACAAAAAATAGAAAAGAAAAGAAAAAGAAAGTCCAAACTAATACCTCAAAAACAAAAACTCCTAGGCTTGATTTTTTACTGTTCCTCTCGATCAAATCTACTCACAATGAATAAAGATTAGTAATCTTAAACTCAAAGATTAATGCTAGAAAAGGCCCCAATCAAAAGAAAATTGACTTGAGGATGTTTTGTGAAAAACTCCCTCTTTGATTCACTATTTCTAGTGACTTTTAGTGTTTTCCCATAGGATTTCTATGTCATTTTGAAAAGGTACCATGTATGGCTATTTATATTGTGAAAATAGGGGTTTGAAATAGCTCTCAAACGATGTGGGATTCATTCCAAACCTTAGTCTTTAACGTAAAAAACTTATCTTTCATAATTTCTAGAACCCTACATATGCGCACAAGATCGTGCTTGCTTGCGTATGCACCATGGCTGTCTACGCAGTTTAATTCCTACGTGTGCATGCCTGGGCTTCCTTGACCTTATTTTTCCAAAAAGATTTATTTGCTCATTAAAAGTTATATTTTTCATTTCAACATTTCTCAAGTCAATTTAACATCTGATTAAACCCTAAACCAACCTTGGGTCTTGGAATTTCATCATCATTGGGAACAGGGGTCCGAGTCGTAAGGGGTACAAAATGCGGTGTCCACAAACAACTACCCTTTTTTTTTTCTTTTTCTTTTTTATAGTAAAAGGCTAACATTTTTGTTGTTGTTATTGTTGTTGTTGTTGTTGTTGTTGATTTTTTTTTTTTTAATTTTATTTATGACAGTTATCAAGTTTTGTTTAATCCTAAAATGTAGTGTTTTAATCTTAAACTTTTGCCATGTACTACACACCCATAACAAAAAGTTAAAAAGAGCTTAAATTTAAAATTTAGCAACTACCTTTTTTTTTTTTTTTTTATGGTAAAAGGCTCAAATTTTGTTGTTGTTTTCTTTTTTCTTTTTTTTTGGGTTGTTGTTGTTGTTGTTGTTGTTGTTGTTCTTTTTAAAAAATTTCATGTATGACAGTTATCAAGTTTTGTTTAATCCTAAAATGTAGTTTTTTAATTCTAAAATTTAGCCATAACAAAAAGTTAAAAAGAGCTTAAATTTAAATTTTAGCAACTACCTTTTTTTTTTATTTCTTTTACGGTAAAAGGCTCAAATTTTTGTTGCTGTTGGTTTTTTTTTTTTGGTCAAAGCAAAGGTTCCAGCATGTCCATGTCCATGTTTTTTTTTTTTTTTTTTTTTGGGTGTTGTTGTTGTTGTTGTTTTTTTTTACAAATTTTATGTGTGGAAATTATCAATTTTTTTAATCCTAAAATGTAGTTTTTTAATCCTAAAATTTAGCCACTTACTACACATCCATAACAGAAGTAAATAAAAACTTAAATTTAAATTTTGTGTATAGCAAGATCCACGTTTTTTGGTGTTTTTGTTCTTTTTAAAAAAAAAAATTAATTACAGTTATCAATTTTTGTTTAATCCAAACTTTTAGATTTTTAGCCCTAAAAGTTAGCCACTTACTACATATTCATAACAAAAGCTAAAAAAAACTTAAATTTAAAATTTATCTGAAAGCTCAAAAATGTGTTGAAAACACAAGAACAATTTAGACCCCCAATTAAAATTACGGCTCAATAGATTTACACTAATTTAATACTAAGTGCGGAATAGTGTAAATGTGAGCGGATGAACAAATAAGCTACTCTAATCCATAAACTAAGCAACACAGTAGTATAATGGAATATAAAAGAGTAGGGAAGAAGGATGCAAACACAGAAAACACCGAGACGTGTTTTCGAAGAGGAAATCGAAGAACTCGGCGAAAAACCTCTCCGCCGCCCTCCAAGCGGAAATCGATTCACTAGACAATTAGTTGGGATACATGGGTTAGCAAGATACCCTCCAAGCCTAATCTACCCGATATACCTAAGCCCTCCAAGCTCCTACTCCAACAAGGCTTCTCGGAACTGTGTCTTGTCTTATTTCTCCAGATCCCGCAACAAGCTCCATGTTGCATCTACCATCATTGGCTTCTTCCAATGCTTCCCAGCAGCTCCAAAACACTCTCTACACATTGAATAGGTGTGGGTTGTGTTTGGGTATAAATCTCCTCTCAAGGTATGATAATGTGAGAGGGATGGAAAAGAGGCTACAGTGATTTCTCACTACGGATGAGTAGTTCTCTCTCAAAAGATGGGTGTGTGTGGTTTAGAAAACCTCTCTAGGGTTTTTCTCTCTGAAATAGCCTCTCCAACATTTGTGGGTAATGAGGGTAGATATAGTATGGGTGAAGGGTAAGAAAGTCACTCATTAAAATCCTTCAGGCAGAATGTTTCGCGGCTATCTCGCGGGAAGGCCTTACCCGCGAGATACTCGCGAAAACGACAGCCTGGCACGACTCTTCAGCTTCTGGTCATGTGCTTCTTACATGGCTCTTTCGCGGGTTAGCTTCCAGCGACACACCCGCGAGATCCACTGATCTTCAATAAAGCTTGAGTCTTTACCAACTTGATACTAAACCCAATACAATTAAATCCCACAAAATACAAGAAAATGAATTAAAGTAATTACAACACATTCTGTCATGGAATAAAGCCGATAAAAAACATAGTTGTAAATCACAACTTTACAATCTCCCCCTTTGGCTATTCCATGACAAAACACCGTATAACAGACTCTAGACTTAAACATGAGTTTGGGAACAATGGCAAAACTCACTCACACCTAAATCTAGAAGCTGTGATGAACTTGGAACATGTATACCTATAACCTGAAACACTTGCACAAAACACATTAGACTCTCAAGGTAAATCAGGTGATAAAAAGACAAGTATAATGCAACAAGTAAAATGCGATCAAGCAAAATGGAATAAAGCAGTAGATCATGGCTTGACCAAACAGGCAATCACTATACAAAAGTGATCACTATGCTTATTCACATAAAAAATGAACATCCGGACATGCAAGATGATAAGCTCATTTGAAGAGTATCATTTGCAAATCCAACACTCAACCAATGCAAAATACACGAAGTATTTGCATCTAGGAACAATCCTACATGGGCACAAGAGTGTTCATCACTCAACCATTGCATAGAACGTATATGCATCTAGAAACAATCTTACAAGGGCACAAGAGTGTTCATCACTCAACCAATGCATAGAACGTATATGCATCTAGGAAAAATCCTACAATGGTACAAGAGTGATGTACTGAAGTAAAATGTATGGCATTAAGCTTCAAGAACACAAGCATAAAGGCTGCATAAACAAGGTACTGCATATGCATGGTATAAACCATAAATGCCTACAAACATACAATGAAACAAACCCTTAAAGCTTACAAAAGCAACATGGGTACATGAGTATTCATCACTTGAACATGATGCAAAACATAGATACTAAAAGCAACACAAAGCATCATAAAGCAACGAGAAAACAAGCATAAAGTAAATCAAGATTTTCTCAAAAACAATGTCTTCTCCCCCTTGGTATATGCATCTCCCCTATGGCTTTCTCCCCTTACGAATGTGCACAAGGTATAATTTCTCCCCCTAAGAGTGTGCACATGAGTTATATAGAAATGACGATACTCTCCCCCTTTTTGTCACGAATAGACAAATTAATCAAGAGGAAGGAGGGAAAGAAAAGAAGATATGAACAAAGGTAAAAGATGATGCATGAGGGGTGTAAGATGAATGAGAAAATGAAACTCAAACATAAGATAAACATTTTAAAACAATGCTACAAAGCATAAAGAATATGACATGCTAAGGATGATGGAACATGATGTAAACCTAGACATGACATGAACACAAGAACATGTTATATGTGTTAAAAGGTCTAAAAGAACTTAACTAGCATGAGTGAAAGCAAAAACATGTCAAGTGTTAAGAGTGTGTGCAGCAAGGTGCAGCTACTGTGCATCTAGTGTGCATGTGAGATGCATGACCAATGCATGAGCAAGGCACTCAAGGGGCAAAGTATACAAAACACACCACCAAAGATCAAAACATGATAAACATGAATAATTATGGTGATCCCCAAAGTGTGGGACTCATCGGAGTTCAAAACAACGAGAAAATGCCATTTGAGTATTTTATCAAACACTTAGAGTGCACACACTACACATGTATGATAAACAATGCAAGAACATATGAAAATCTTGCCTAAATACATGTTATTTTTGCCACAAGGGGCCAAAATCCAAAGCAAATCATCATTCAAAACAAAGCCCAATCAAAAAGATTGATAGAAAATAAGTTTTCCAACTCCCATTTGAGAAAATCCCAACTATTAACATAAAACCCCAAAAAACGTAATCTAAGGATCAAAATCAATGAAAAGAGTTAAAGATTACCTTAGAGATGTTTATGAAATGAAAAATACTTGAATTTAGTTGGGTTTTGATGTAGAAACATTAAACCAGGGTTTTGGGGGAGGATGTGAGACGTTTAAAACAAATGACTCACGAAATGCCCTTTAAAAAGCTGATCTGGAAATTTTCGCTGGTAGCTCGCTACTTAGAATCCCGCAAAAATTTCATTGGTGTCTCGCAGGTAAGCTTTACTCGTGAAACAACTGTGAAACAGCCGCGAAACTCTCTGTCCAAAACTGGAAAACTTGAGAATTGGACCTTTTCATTCGTGACTGAACTTAAACATGAAATATGTCACAAAAACACCCAAAAAACATGTTTTTCACACAAAAACAATTTGAAAACTTTGAAAAATATGGGTGATACAAATCACTTCCAAAGGCAAACAAAAATAGCAAAAATATTTTTGGTTTGATCCATATATGGTTGAGCACACACACATCACATTTGAACATGTACAATCACACAAATGAAATAGACATTCATTGAACAAAAATCTTGTGTGTTGTGTGTGAGGATCAAGTGTGGAATAGTCCTTAGACTAGAGTGAAGCTTCAATGATCAATTCAATCAAGTCATACACAACTAGCACTAAGACACTATCCTCAATTACAGAAATGAGCATATATGACCTCCCACAAGAGAATGATTACAAAACTTAGAAGCTTTTCATTTGGCTTCTGCATAAATCATGACATTTGATCCTTTTTGGATAATATATCTCATTTTTGAGATTAGTGCTTGAAATTTTTGATATTTCAACATTTAGACTTAGCCTTTGGCTTTTTGAGCACCGTACAAATTACATTAAAAGAGTCGCTTTCCCTTTTTCCTAGTCAAATACTAGTATGTGCGACAGGCTTTTGCAGTTCAATATCTCTTTTCATTTAGAGATTTACATTTGGTGAGCTATTTTTGCAAAAATATAAAAATAAAGTGGGAAGAGATATAGACACAAGTCTATGCAAGTATCAAGACCATCAAGACTATTGACCAATCATTCATGACAAGCTTGAAAATCTATTTACAACAATCACATATAGTTTTCAAGATTTCTTCCACAAAGATAAATGTGCATAAAAAACAAGCTAAGCTCATAAATGCACTACACCATTAGTACGAAGGTACTAGGCCAAACTCACATATGAAATGTGCTTAAACATATACGATCAAACTTTTTGAATTTTTCACTTTTTATGTGGTTTTGGATTTTTTACACACACAAAACAAAGACATAAAAGTAAGATTAAAAAAAAAAAAAAAAAAAGCAATGCATACAAATAAATGCAAGATGCACAAATGCACAAAGATATGACATTCAATGCATGAAGGGTCCTACAAAGATCGAAAGAATTAGATCAAAGACCAAAGGAGCAAAAGCTCAACCATAGGAACCTTTCCTCATCCAAACAGAATGATTGTTTGGAATGAGTATCTCATGAGAAGTGAGACAAGGGTTGGAAGAATGAGAACCGGAGATGCACATAGTCAAGGAGTTAAGAGTATTAAACACTTTCTTTAACAACATGCTATTTTTACTCAAATCCGGTTTATCATTTTTAGCACAACTTCCAAGAAGCTTAAGTTTCTCTTTTCTTTTGATTCTTTTAAGAGCTTGAAACTGAGAGCAATGAGGTCTAAGATGACCAAGGGCACCACAATTGTGACAAACAATGTATTTAGGTCCACTAGGCCTTTTAGGAATGGATCTAGCAACATGAGTTTGTTTTCTCTTTAACTTGGGGCATTGAGGTCTTATGTGACCGATCATGCCACAATGGTGGTAATTAGGAACAAACTTAGATCCACTCAATTCCCTAGGATTTGACCTAAACAGAGGCTTTGATTTAATAGTCTTTCTCTCCACTTTTTGATCTCTTTTATGTGGAGGAATGTACACCGATTTGTCCTTTAAGGCAGAACACACATTAGACACAAAATCGGGTACCACAACATGATTGCAACATATATTTTCATCCTTTTTAACAATAAGTTCAGCAATCAAACACTTGGCATGCATCTTAAGAGATTTATTTTCATATTTAAGATCATCAACAGGTTTGTTAGACAAAACAAGTTTAGCATCCAAGTCCGTATTCAAACTTTCAAACTCTTTCAGCTTTTTAAGAGAATTTTCAGCAAGTTTCTTATATTTTTCAACCAATTTGATGGATTCATTGAGCTTAGCAATCAAATCATCATTTTCACAAAATAACTTGCTTATATTCTTTTGAAACTTCTTAGCATTTTTCTTCAAGACTTTAATGTTAGGAATATCAACAACACCCAAGGATTCATATAACATAGCATCACAATCATGAGGATTATCACTCATAGAGAGATTTTCACAAACACATGGCATGTCACAATCAACAACATCCATAGAAGCATACAAAGCATTATCCATGGCAAAACACACGAGGGGTCAAGGATCACACTTAGGTATTAAAACCACAGCAAGTGCACCCACTCTGATACCAATTGAAAGCTCGAAAATGTGTTGAAAACACAAGAGCAATTTAGACCCCCAATTAAAATTACGGCTCAATAGATTTTTCACTAACTTAATACTAAGTGCAGAATAGTGCAAATGTGAGCAAATGAACAAATAAGCTACTCTAATCCATAAACTAAGTAACACAGTAGTATAATGGAATATAAAAGAGTATGGAAGAAGGATGCAAACACAGAAAACACCGAGACGTGTTTTCGAAGAGGAAACCGAAGAACGTGGCGAAAAACCTCTCCGTCGACCTCCAAGCGGAAATCGATCCACTAGACAATCAGTTGGGATACATGGGTTAGCAAGAGACCCTCCAAGCCTAATCTACTCGATGTACCTAAGCCCTCCAAGCTCCTACTCCAACAAGACTTCTCGGAACCGTGTCTTGTCTTATTTCTCCGAATCCCGCAACAAGCTCCATGTTGCATCTACCATCATTGGCTTCTTCCAATACTTCCCAGCAGCTCCAAAACACTCTCTACACACTGAATAGGTGTGGGTTGTGTTTGGGTACAAATCTCCTCTCAAGGTATGATAATGGGAGAGGGATGGAAAAGAGGCTACAGTGATTTCTCACTAAGGATGAGTAGCTCTCTCTCAAAAGATGGGTGTGTGTGGTTTAAAAAACCTCTCTAGGGTTTTTCTCTCTGAAATAGCCTCTCTAACATTTGTGGGTAATGATGATATATATAGTATGGGTGAAGGGTAAGAAAGTCACTCATTAAAATCCTCCAGGCAGAATGTTTCGCGACTATCTTGCAGGAAGGTCTTACCCGCGAGACACTCGCAAAAACGACAGCCTGGCACGACTCTTTAGCTTCCAGTCATATGCTTCTCACATGGCTCTTTCGTGGGTTAGCTTCCAGCGACACACCCGCGAGATCCACTGATCTTCAATAAAGCTTGAGTCTTCACCAACTTGATACTAAACCCAATACAATTAAATCCCACAAAATACAAGGAAATGATTTAAAGTAATTACAACACATTTTGTCATGGAATAAAGCCAATATAAAACATAGTTGTAAATCACAACTTTACATTATCAACTACCTTCAAAACCGAGAAAAGGTATGTAACATTTTTAATGGCATAGTAAATTAATACTTATAAAAAAAAAATGTAAATTGAATTTTACATAGAATTATACAAATGATAAATATAGTTACTATTACAAAAGAAATTTTTTTACAACAATTCCTTAGTTAACAACCACTTCATGTGAGGTTTGAATCATACAATAATTCTTGTAAAGTCTCTCACCCAAACTTATCTAATATTCCATTCCAATGCCTCCTCAATGTAATCTAAAAAATTTGTGTGTACATGAACCTAAGAGAGATAAAAGAATTAGGGTTAAATCAAGCATTTTTTTTTAAAAAAAAAAAGAAACTTTAATCAACAAACCAAAGCTAGCGTGCATGTTATTAAAGAAAAAGAAAAAGAAAAAGAAAAGTAGTGTATATTCTAAATAAAAAAAACCAAAAAAAAGGTTTGTGTTTGATTGCAGGCCAAAACAAAAAGAAAGAGTATTCACCAATATCCATTCTCAAGTAGCTAGTTCAAGCACAAACCCTCCTTTTTTAAATTTCTAAGTTAGTCACAGGTAATTAGCAACCGTCAAACACCCTTGAATCCCTAATCACATTCACCCAAAAGTAAGTACTCCTCAAACTATGAATACTTGGCAGCCTTGGCAGGTAAGAACTCAAAGAAAGTCAATGATAAACAAAAGAAAAGAAAAGAAAGAGAAACTTGCAAAAGATAGAACCTGAAAAGCCGTTGGAGCCTCTGACAAAGTCTGTTTAAATTATTTAAAAGCCAAATCTGAAAGTAGAAGAAGAAGAAAGAAGATGATGTAGAACTAAACTGAATGTCTTCAATTTGAAGAAGAATGAGAGAAATTGGCAAAGTGTATGTGAGTTTGTGGGTCTTAAAGTATAGAAGTTTTAATTTATATATTTATCCCCGTTAGTTAAAAACTTATAAGTGAGTATGATGAGAGTATTTTAGGCATCAAAACTGAGGAACCCAAATAGGAGAAGCCCCTAAAAAGTAGGGTGAGTATATGTGTGTGTGTGTGTGTGTATATATATATATCTAAATATATAACCTACTTCTTATGTCCTTTTATATGAAACAACAACCCTAGCCTCCATTCCTTCATCTTTTCTATTGGTTTAAAATTTTTTTTTCCTACCTCAAACTCAATGTTTTTGCTATAGAACCAAATTCTAACTTCTTTTAAAAAAAAAAAATTGAAAAAGAAATGTTGAATTCTACATTATTTTTAAGAGCATTCAAGGTGGTGAAGATACAACTTTCCAAGTGCATTTTTATATTTTTAACACTTTTACATTAATTTATTTTTTTAAATCAAATTACTTATTTAAAATTTATGTATTTATATTTAATCTATTAGTTTGATTGTTATTTAATAATGAATTGATTATTTTGTTTTATTTTATTTTAATGATATGAAATATATACTTATAGTCAATTGAGATTATGGAGAAATATAATAATTCCATAAATATATAATCATTGCTTTTATTTTATTATTAATATCAATTAATATTTTTTAGATTAATTTCACTTTCAGTCTTGCTCCCCTAAATTGAAATCTTGGCTCCACCATTAAGCATATAACACAAGTTTTTTCCTCTTGTCATTCTCGATGCAAAGTTTGTGGTTATGCTTATTCTTTGTTAAAAATATATAATTTACTTGAGAAACTATATGAACTATTGATAATTCATAAATGCAAAAAAGATTGATAAAAACAAATAAAAATTGCTGATATTCATAAACGAAAAAAAAAAAAAAGGGGGGGGGGGGAAAGAGATCATATAAAATGCAAAACAATACACATAGTATATAATTAGGTAGAATAGACACTTGAAACGACCACAGCTTTTAGTTTTTTTTTTTTTTTTTGAGAAGACAGTAGCCTTTTGTTTTCGGAACCAACTGTTATTATATTGTATTTTCCAGTGAAATAGATTAGTTGATTGTTTTAATAACTAAATCAATATTTTTAGTGAAATTATTATAGTTTTTTTTTTTTTTAGAAACGAAATTATTATAGTTTATGTAGAGCTTTTATTCAAGATTTAAAAAATTGGAGACGTCATAAAAAAATTAACAAAAATAATGTCGTAATCATAGTTAGTAAAATATGTTTCATATATAGTATGATAAACATACAGATGCATATAGTTCGGTATCTTTCAAGAAAAGTACGTTTCAAAAATATGGCATAAAAATACAGAAACAGAAAAAGAATGACATATGTATATAATACGTCTATTTTTAAAATTTTCACGATTAAAGATACAGATTCATTTGCAAATAACATAACATTGATAATTAATATAATATAATATAATATAATATTTTTTTTTATAGAATATTAGAATCATATATAAACTAATTTCATATGATTTTATTCCATTTTCATTGAACATATTCATATTATAACTAAACTACGAATATGAAAAAGTATATTTATTAAATCAGTATATAACATAATATAATAAACTTGTCTACTTTTTTTGGGCCCGTATTTATCCATAATATAACAGGTTTGAAGTTTTTTACTATTCCAATTAGTGTATGGTTTGAAACCTTTAAATATTTTTTACTACTACCAAAAATATGTTATATTAAACTAAATATTCAATAGAATATAATATTAGTTCATAAGAGGAGGAAACATATAAGAGGTGTTGGGTTATAGATTGACCACAATTAATTAATTCAATTACTCAAGTTGATTGATTAGGTCAAATTTACATGCAAATCATGAAGGCATCAATAAATCACCAAAAAAAACTAAGTGTAGTGAAAAATAGATAGACACGATAATTTGTTGACAAGTGAAGAAAACCTCTCACAAGGCAAAAACCCCCACCAGGTGACTTCTTCCTGTATGCACGGATCTCAATACGTGTCTAACTTCCTAGCAACTGATTAATTGTTGTTGGATGCAAAATTCTTCATTTGAAATCACGTTAAAGATCTAAAAGCACTTAATTACAAAACTTTAAGACACACAAGAACGCAGTAGCTTCTCACAAAGTGTATGATTCATTAATTGAGTCTCTATATCTTTGATGACTTTAAAATAAAGCTTTTATATGGTCTAGAGGTTTAGTAAATGAAACCCTAGCAATCCAAGTCATTATAAGCTGGAATTCAGATCTAAGAATTCTAAAATCACAGAGCTTGATAGATTGAAAGGTGTTGATCTTGTGTCAAGAACCTTTCATTAAGTCTCGATAGATACTCGTATCGAGCTAGTGTCGAAACTAGTGTCGGACTTCACTAAATCAGTTTTTCTTCACTTATTTCTTAGTTCAACCTTCATGACTTTAATGATACCATTTGTAATGTAAACTTTATACACTTCTTGATACATTAAACCCAACTTAGATTTACCCAATTATAAGTAAGGTACATTTTGTCAAAAAAATAAGCCAATACATAAAAAATATGACCTCTAATGTTAGGTAACTATAATAATAGATAAAGAGTAAAGTTATAATCTTTTTTTTTAGGAGAATTAGTAGCTAGAGTTATGAACTTGAGTGACTATTGTTGAGGCATTAGGAAGTGTTTTGAGGCACAAATTTGTTGCGTTGATAATGATATCTACTGTCAAAACTAGCAGCCAGTGATTTTAGGGTGGAAAGCCCCACCTCCAGGTGTGTTCAAAATAAATGTAGATGGTGGCAGATTGTCTAGTAGTGGGGTAGTCATAAGGGATAGCAAGGGCGACACCATAGCAACATTGTGCAAGACTCTCCCTGGCCAATATTCCAGCGAAGAGACGAAAATATTAGCGATTGAGAATGGAGTGCTCTTGGCTAAGGAGCCAGAGTTGTCATAGGTTTATATTGAATTAGATGCTCTTATGGTTGTCCAAGATATTCAAGCTGGGAATACAAATGGTAGTCTTGGCCATTTACATCAAGGGATTAATAGCATCCTTGAGACCTTCAGTTGTTGGAAAATTCAGCATTTGAAAAGGGGATACAACAAGGTAGCTCATGAACTAGCCAGTTATGCTAGATGTAATGGTACATATCAAGTGATGATGCCAAAAATTGTCAGTAAGTCACACAATCCTCACGTGCTCGAGACAACACCTATGAAATAAAAACAAAGAAGACCTTGTAGAGAGTACCGGTGTGGTACCAGCCAAATACCCTCCGAATGTCAAGTTAGAGAACTTTCACTACTCTAGAGTGCCAGAACTGGGGGAAATTATGCATGCCTTGGTTTGTGAGGGTTTTAGGGTTTTTATAATAGCATAGGATTGACATCCATTCCTTGGCATAGAGCGTCTTTCCTTGTAGGGAAGATCTTCATTAATATGCGTATCTTGCGGTATCCTTTTCTTGTAGGAATCTCCTTGATTAGGGTTAGTCGTGTAGCATAAGATGTTTCCTTATATACTCATGCGTGGAGGCCAAGTAAGGCCATGTCAGACTTGTCAAAGGTTTACTTATCCCCTTCAGCTTTCTTCCATCAGCTTCTTATCTTGTCTATGCATTCTAGTCGTCTTATTCAAGTGTCGTTGATCTCGAGGCGCAGCCGTTGGCCTTGAGGTGGAACCGTCGGCTTTATGATATCGTTGTTTATGTCAATGAATGCACAAGCAAGGTCTACGGGTTCATTAGGACTGTAAATTTTGCCTTATGTGAATGAGTTTATCAAACTTTCAGAATTACCCTTATCATCAAGTTTGGAAGAGGATTGATCCTCCTATGGTTCAACATCTCCTCCAAAAAAAAAAAAAAAGTTATCATAACGTGAACTTTACTTTTTGTTTGATAAAAACGCGTATGTATCCGTACATATAAAAGGTGAACACTAGACGGTGGAGTCTTTTTAAATGTTATGGACTTACGTGTATTGTTCAAGCAACATACGCGTTTTTACCAACTATGGTTCAAGGAAGACAATTTCGTACCGTACTCGTCGGTATCGCAGAATTTTACCATTCCGGTAGCTAGTCTAGTAGCAAAACACTTTAATTTCGTATCGGTTTATATTCCGGCCATACCGGAGTTGTTTCGGCCGTACCGGGATAAATACCGGATTTCGGCCGGTTAGTGGATACCAGGCTGGTACTAACCAGTGACCAAAAACACCTCCTCATGACAGTCAAACTTCCTCTATCTCATCAGGATCATCCTACGTTCTAACTTCTGATATGCAGCGACACCAGAGCTTTGTTGAGACTGTGAGAAGAGGCTGAAAGCTTTGCAAGAGAGAGAGAGTTTTCTGAGATCTAAAATCCATAGGAAGGACGGAGGAGGCGTGAAACCCAAATAACTTAACGTGTGAGAGTGGAAAAGCTAGAAAAGCATGTTGGAACTTGGAACACATGAAAAATGGTATTTTTTTGGTTTTATCACCTGATAGTTTTCAAGAGTTAAATTGTTAATGCTTTAAAATTCTTTAAGGAGTTTTTACCAAACCATTTAATGCTTTCACCAAAACCCCACGCCCCCATCTAAAATTGAATGTTCTCATTAAATTTTTTCCTTATTTTTTTTTTTTATCATTATTAAAAGTAAAAATTCATAACAAATTAGATGACTTTTACCAAATAATTAAGTACTCCATATATTACATGAAAATAATATATATATATATATACACACACATTTAAATTCATTAATATATAAATATAAATTTTAAATTGCGGTAATCCCGAACGGTACACCGGTATCAACCGGTACCGAAATATTTCGTTCCACTAACCAAACCGAAATGACAACCAGTACGAAATTGACTCTCTTGCTATGGTTGTGACAGTCCTAATGACTTTTGGAGGAAAGTCCAATTAACTTTATTTTGTCTCTTTTTTTTTTTTTTTTTCTTTCTTTCTTTTTGGATAATTCTCTTAGGAAAGGGGGTTTAAATCATGGATGGATGGAGTTATTAAGACTTTTTGGCTTGTACCATTTTTTCAAAAAAAAAAAAAATTAGACATAAAGCCATAATTGAAATAATAGGTTAGTGGAATATTAGACATAATATAAGTGTAATCTCATTTAAACATTATTATATTTTTAAAATATTTTTTAGCAAATATTGTTAGTAAAAAAAAAAAAAAAAAGAAAAGGTAATTATAGGTTTACACTGTATTAGTAATATAAATCTAAAACCTCAAGGGGTTGGCTTAGTGGTTCTTAATTCCTTCTCGTAATAATTTGGTGCATGCGGGATGGGGAGACTACGGGTCTGTTTGGAATCTGCTTATTTTGCTGAAATGAAAACTTTTTGTTAAAAGTACTGTAGATAAAGATAAAAGTTAGCTGAAATAGTACAGTGGAACCTATAAATAGTATCAAAAAGTGCAATAAAGCCCATGAATAGTAGTAAAATTAAGCTGAATAGTAAAATAAGCTGGCTTTTTAATTTAGAGCCAAACGCACATTACATACACCCGACTCGAGAGAATAGTTGAGGACACCCTCATTTGTAAAAAAATAAAAATTAAATTAAAAAAAAGTACAAATCTTACAAGCCCATTTGTATACACCCTCATTTTTAGGGATTTGGATCCTCTCCATTTCTTTTTGAAATGGAGAGTATCCATTTCATGGACATGATGTATTTGAAATAAATCAATGGTGTAAGATGTGCCATGTCAATTAAAATCTATAACACTTGACTCTAGAAAACTTAATTGTGGTTAATTGTTCAGTTAACCCTCAGCAAACCTATCTTATCTTAATATTTCAAAATCTCAATTTCTCTCTCTTCTCCATTACCTCTCTCTCTCTCACAACTTTGCCGTCGCCGTTGCCACAATAACCAATGTGCCAAGCCATCGTTATTACGCTGGCCACGTCTCACACCAGCCCAACATTGCCGAACCCACTGCCTAGCTAGTTTTCTCTCTCTGTCTCTTATTTCTAATTGATAAGCTCTGTTTAGTTGCTTGGAAAAAGAAGGAAAATAAATTATTATACGACTATTTTTTATTGATTTCTTCATGCTGATTTTGATCTCTTTTCTGTGTTTTTTTTTTTTTTGGTTGGTTTTGAGCTTGGGGATTGATTGAAATTTGTAAGAAATTGTCTAATTGAAAGGGAAGAGCTAGGAGAAATGAAGTGGCATACAAATGAAAAGAAAGTGGTTGATTGAATCTTGGTGAGAAGCTGTATTTGTGAGTTAATTGGGAACATAGTAAAATACATTCTAAACCATTTTTTATTCTTTATCAGGAAAACTAATTTAACTAAAGGATGTGATTATTTTAGAGAATTTATTAAAGTGGACAACAGGCCTATGAATCTCCATAATATATGTTGTTTTTTTTTTATTTGTTGGTTTGGCATCTTGGCATGCTTGAATCATACATTTACATTGTATCATATCCCCTAGCTAACTAGTTCTTGAATTTTAAATGGCCTTTGGGTTGATATGTCAAAATGCTTGTGTGAAGGGGTTTAAAGCATTGAACATTTGGCTTACTGCATCTAAAAGCATAAATATTTATCATCAAAATATCTATTATTAAATGGCTTTTGAATGCAGTTACTTGTCTTGCTTTGGAGCCTAATGAGTGGATGAACATTATTCTATTCTCTCTTTGAATTCATGTTCTTATAAAACAAAAGTGTTTGGAATTTTGTTTTGCTTCTTACCTAGTTTTCTTTCCGCTAGAAGGTATATTTAAAAGGAGATAGAACTTTTGTTCTTACTTTGGTCCATTTTCATGGCTGAGTATTTGGACCACTTTCAGTTTGTCATGGTGTATTCGCAATATGTGTAAAACTTTTAAATTGATGGTATGGATTATTAAGGAATTTTATTGTTTTTCTTTTTCTTTTTTTGATGTACATAATGCATATGATTTTTATTTTTATAAAAAATGAGTTGAAGACTTGAAGCAGCCTAGCAGCCCAACTGTAAAAAGGTTTGAAGAGAAGGGTATAAGTGTTATTCATGAAGTCAAGTGCAAGCTTTGTTATGCAAAGTTTCATGTACCAAAATTTTCTCGTTATCAAGAAAAGGTTTTGAAAGGTTTTTAAGTATTCCATGCCTCATTGAAGACAATGTATCTTGAACTGAGCAACTTTAAAATTCAATTTTAGTAAAGATTCACATTTGATATATTCTAGCTTGTAGGACAACTTGGAGTCTTGGACTATTATTTACACATTTTGTATCAAGTTTTTGGATAGTTTTTGTAGTTAGCTTTTGAAGATACTCAAATATGCTGGTTTTCATATGTAATGTTTTTAGCAGTACTTACTTGTGTATAACAGTGCTGATGCACTTTTACATTAACATTCAAAACTATTAAATCACCCTTTTACATTAAGGGAAATTATTGTGTACTCTTGGAGTACCATAAATACGTACTCCCTTCTTTCACATGAATGGTGGGTCTCACTAATTAAATTCATGGTGGAACCCACCATTTATGTGAGAGAGAGAAGTACGCATTTATGGTACTCTGAGAGTACCTAATAATTTGCCTTACATTTAATATTCAAAGCTCTTAAATCATTGCAACTGGTGCGTACTTGTGTATAACATATTTTCCTATATTTGTGTTGTTTTAAATAAATAATAAACCAAAGGAATATGTAACGTTCACATCACTATGAATTCATAAGGCATCATTAAAAATAAAGTAAATTGCTTCAAGTTGAATAATTTTTTTTTGAGAATGTTCAAGTTGAATAATTGATGGTCCGTTACAATCAAAATTTAATCCAAAAAAGAACAAATTTTATTAAAATGTACATTTTGATTACAAAGGCCATAATAACAAGAGTTCTATTGAAATAAACACTTTGATAACAATGTTAGCCACTTCCACACTCGGCGTGTCTCTTGCCGCTTGACCATACATTCCCTCCACAGTCTGCAATTTTCAATCTTAGCTTGATCACTTTAACTTGTCTTGTGTTATACAGCTTGCCCTAGTATGAAGTCTCTTCATTATTAAGTTTTTTGTACCAGAGCTCTAGAATCCCAGGTTTCTCGACATATGAAATGCAATCACTTAGAGTACCTTGCACTTTGAGAGTCTTTCCCCTCAAGTTACCGATGATTTAAAATAATGCAGGAAAGTATACCAAGCAGGGATTGATGAAACCTACAAGCAATATCCAATAAATGCCAATCATTTATATTGTAAACTTCTCTATTTTCAAATAGGTTTAACTATTATGATTTAAGTAAAACACTAAGCTTGTATTTTAATGAATCCTCGCAACCAATATTATGTTTTTCTTGGGATTGGGGGAGAGGGGAAAGAAGAATAAAAATAATTAACAACTGATTAAAAGCCAAAATTGAACATTCACAGTATCATACATTTAGCCTATGCATCCTCAAGCCAATGTGATTGACCTTACAATAACAAATAGGGCTGCAAGCTTTTTATAAGGTGAATTAGTGCACTCATGCATGTTTACCAAATAAAAATTGTCAAAAATTTTCCCCTAAGTCCTCCCTAAAAGAATAGTAAAAAAATCATATTGAAAGTTTGCAAACAACTAACCAAAAATTTAAGATAATTTAATAAATTAGAAGATGAGGTACAACAAAGGGAAGAGAGTTTGCCCTAGCTTACAAAAAATAACTCATGCTTTTCTTATATGTTATCATTTACATGTCTTTTTTCTTCAACTTTTGCAAATTATAAAGATTTTTCCATTTTCCAATGATTAATTCTATTTCTTCTCACGCCCTTCCAGTATTAGCTTTGCTTATTGTTTTCCTTTTTCAAAATTTTCATCTTAGTCTCAAGAAACTTGGGCATGGTATCAAAACAACCCAAAAATCTCATACCTTTTGGAACAGATTCAGATCAAAACACCCACCAACTGTTTTGTTTTATCCCAAAGCTCAACCCACACAGAATAGAAACCAAACTCAACATGACAAAATCAATAATAAAAAAATAGCAGTATACTAATTTATTTTCCTTTGTTTTCCAAGCAACCAAATGGAGCTTATAAATAAGAAATCAGAGAGAGAAAACTTACTGGGCAATGGGTTTGGTGATTTTGGGCTAGTGTGAGTCGTGGCTAACGAAACAACTGTGGCTTGGCACGTTGGTGATTGTGGCAGTGGCGACGGCAGGGTTGAGAGAGAGCAAAGCATGGCGATGGAGGAGAGAGATTGAGATTTTGAAATATTCAAATAAGACAGGTTTGCTTAGTTAACTCAATGTTTAACAATAGTTGAGTTTTTCCATTGTCAAGTGCTTTAGATTTTAATTAACGTGACACTTTTTTACACTCTTGATTTATTTTAGATGCATGGACAGGGTCCAGATCCCATTTTTAGTTTTTACAAGTATACAATTTAAGGAAAAAAGAAAAAAAAAGGTAACAGCGTGACTGCACCTTATTATATCTCCTCTACAGGATTAGGAGGAGGAGGCTGTCCAAACGTGAAAAGCTATGGCCCGAGAGTTTAGAAAAGCAATGGCACTACCAAAAATCATAGAAGCATGTAATAATCTTCGTAAATCCATCAAACCTTGTGCTCTGCTTTCACTTCTCTTCACCTCTCCTCTCTCACAATCACAGACCCATTTGCACCAAAACTCATACTAATATTTATGACTCATCTTTTCATTCTGACCTCACCAGCATTACAAATGGCTTCATTTCCATCTTGACCAAGAAACCATTTTCCCCACACAATCCAGAACTCAATAGCCTTTCACCAAGACTCACCACCCAAGTCGTTGAAAGTGAGCTAAATTGCCTCAAGAGTTGGAAAATAGCTCACATGTTCTTTACTTGGGCCTCAAATCAATGTGGTTAAAAGCACAATTGTTACACTTATAATGCCATGGCCTTAATCCTATCACGTGCTCGACAAATTGCCCCACTGAGAGCCATGGCCATGGATATTGTAAATTTGGGTTGTTCCATGTCTCCAGGAGCTCTGGGATATCTAGTAAGGTGTTTGGGTAGTGTAGGACTGTTTGATAAAGTAACGTATTGTTTGATCAAGCTAGAATGATGGGCCTTTGCGTTCCCAATGACTATAGCTATAATTGCTTGTTAGAGGCTTTGTTAATTCAGTTGATTTAATTGAAATGAGAATGAAAAAGATGCGCGATTATGGTTGGAAATTCGGTAACTACACGTTGACCCCGTTGTTACAAGTTTATTGCAATGCTGGCAAGTTTGAAAAAGCTCTGAGCATTTTCAATGATATGAATGAGCGGGAGTGGGTCGATATGCACGTATTCTCTATCTTAGTTTTGTCTTTTAGCAAGTGGGGTGAGGTAGATAAGGCCTTTGAATTGATTGAGAGAATGGAAGACCATAATATTACGTTGAATGAGAATACTTTTCGCGTTCTGATTCATGGGTTTGTAAAGGAGTCCAAAGTGGATAAGGCCCTTAAATTGTTTGATAAAATGCAGCAATCAGCTTACTATCCTGATGTTTCACTATATGATGTGCTCATAGGAGGACTCTGTAAAATTAAGGAGCTGGATAAAGCCTTACATTTGTTTTCAGAATTGAAGCAGTTGGGAATTCATCCCAATATTCAAATATTTACAAAGCTTATGACATCTTTCTCTGAAGAGAACAAAATTATCCAATTACTCAAGGAAATGCAAGAAGATATTGATGAGGAAGCTATGATTTTGCTTTACAATTCTGTTCTGAACGCTCTTGTTAATAACAACTCAATCGATAAAGCTTTTCTCTTGCTCAGGGCAATGATGGGGGATCAATCTGATGCTGATGTTGTGGAACATAAACTCCTAAGGGTTAAGAAAGCCATTCTCCCTGATACCACTTCTTTTAGTATAGTTATTGATGGTCTACTCAGGACTGGTAAGTTGGACTCAGCACTTAACATTTTCCAGCATATGAAGCAAATTGGTTGGGCACCAAATATAATGATTTATAAAAATTTAATTGATGGTCTGTGCAATTCAATTAGATTGGAAGAAAGTTATGAGCTTTTCAGCGAGATGAAGCTGTCAAGATTTGAACCAACCCGTTTTACCTACAACTCTATATTTGGGTGCCTATGTAGAAGGGAAGATGTTGTCACAGCTCTTGATCTGGTGAAAGAGATGCGTGTTTATGGATATGAACCTTATACAAAACATTCTACCTTGCTTGTAAAGGGCTATGCAAACATGGGAGAGCAGTAGAAGCTTGCAAATTTCTTGCTAGCATGGTTCAAGAAGGTTTCCTCCTTGATATAATTCCCTATTCTGCAGCCATAGATGGTTTAATCAAAACTCAAGAAGTGGATCGAGCTTTGGAGTTATTCCCGGACATTTGTTCTCGTGGCTATTGTCCTGATGTGGCTGCATACAACATATTGATAAGTGTGCTCTATAAGGCAAAGAGAGTTTCTGAAGACGAAGATATTCTGCATGAGATGGAGGTCAAGGGGCTTGTCCCCTCAGTCATTACCTACAATCTGCTTGTAGATGGATAGTGCAAAAATGGTGATGTTGATCAGGCCATGCTGTTCCTTTCCCAGAATTTTGTGGAAGATAGAAAGCCTAATGTAACTACTTACACTACTTTGATGAATGGGTTATGCAATGCTGGAAGACCTGATGATGCACTGGTACTTTGGAATGAAATGGGTAGAGAAGGGTGTTCTCCAAACAATATTGCTCTCATGGCCTTCATTCATGGTCTTTGTAAGTGTGGTAGGCCCGACACGGCACTTGTATATCTTCACCAAATGCAAGAGAAGGAAATGGAACCTGACACCTTTGTCTATGTAGCGCTAATGAGTAGTTTTCTATTAATCTTAACCTACCCTTGGCTTTTGAAATTTTAAAGGAGATGGCTGGGAAAGGGAACTTTCCAGATCCGCTGGATAAGAACTGTCTTATTGTTAGAGATGCAGTACCTAAGTTGTCGGAAGATGCCAGGACTTCTTCAAGAGTTAGAAATCTTATTGCAGAGGGTAGAATTCCTAAAATATGCTGTTCAGACATCAAAGATGAAGGTTGACATGAACTTATTGATTGATTAGGAGTCACTAAGATAGCACAGATATGCTCAAGGAAATTTTTAGGATAGAACTGGGGTGCTCAGGTTAAAGAAAGCAATATGTCCTCAGCTTAAATTTGGATGGTGGATTATTTTCGGCAGGGAAGGCTCTGTATAATCAACCTACCTTTGGGGTTTATGACTCTGACATCACCAAGTGACTCATGTTTGTCTTGGGAAAATCCTGTCATTCTTTTTCATTATTTTGAATTATATAAAGAACACTGAATATGAAATAATTTAGAATCCTTAATTTATCAATCCTTTAGTCAGATAGAATTTGAATGAAAACAGTTCTACAAGTGGATGTAAATATTAGACATGGATCATTTATTGTTCTATGTAAACTGAAGATGTTTTCAATCAAATTCAATCCATTAGTTGGATGCAAAACTTTTTTATGAATCTTCTCTCTACCTTATAGAAACAGCATGATCTATAGGGTGAATCCCAACTGCTGCCCAGCGCAATCATGGATTGCCTATGAAAGATGCTTCGGTCTTTGAAGGTGCCCAAAAAAAGTTTAGATTTTCCAATGGATAAAATAATACACTTCCTACCACGTATAATCCAACCAGAAGGTGATGAGTGCGATCATTGCATGGAAGATTTGGTTCGATGTAATTACTTTGTCAATGGCGGTGATATTCAGAGTCATTTATCCCTGGTTGAGTCCAGTTTGAAGCTTTGGCAAGATTATAAAGCAGCAATATTTCACCTCCATGCATGAGATCTATTCTAGATGAACACTCATTGTCTGTTGAGGGAAATCGTTGGTGTCCTCTACCTCGAGGACTCAAGGTAAAACGCAAGCTAACCTAGGCTCTGTTGTGTGTTTCTTCATTGGCTTTGGTTTTGTTATTCAAGATGCAGAAGGTATGGTTCTTGCTACTAAAAGCTGAAAGGCTGCCTCTTTTGAGTTGCGGTTTTGATTCTTATGTGTTTGGTGTGGTTGATGGCCTTGAAATTTTGCTTGGGATTGATTGATATTTATGATTGACGAGGAATCTGTAGCAAAAGGGACAGTGTCAATCTGCTACTTATGGGCATTTGTTGGTTCTAATATAGCATACTGGTCAGTGGTTCTTCTCAAAATGTTTTTGCATGTAAATCCATCATTAAGGTGCTTTAGCTTCTATGCTAGGACTTGTACTGAGTACTGACCGTGAACGTTTGGGTGGACGATTTACCTCCGAGTTTTACTGCTGCACTCGCAAAAATAAAGTAAATAAATAATATTTCTAACATTTTCTCCCAAAAAAAAAAAAAATCAAATTGAAATAAGGGAAGAAATTATATATATATATATATATATATATTTATAACTGCAAGTTGTGGCAGCTCTAAGAATTTTTCTAGAGTAGTCATTTAGAAACTTAAATTTTACAAAATCTAATAATAATAAAAACTTGAATATATCAATATCGTTAAAAAATAAAAATAAAAATAAATAAGTTTCCTTCTATTAACAAAATGGAAAAGCAAAAAGAGACTAATGAGAGATAAAGTAAGAATTGAGAGTACTGGGTGAGAGTAATAAAGTGGGAGACAGTCTGAAATGATGAGAGAGAGAGAGAGAGAGAGAGAGAGAGAGAGAGAGAGCAATGAATACTTGTTACAATTGTGAGTCGAGCTGCCGAGAAGAATAGAGTTGCTTCAACTACAAAGCCAAGGTAAGTAAAGCTATTGATGACATCGAGGAGAACTCACACTCATAATATCTCTCTTGGTGCATATTTTTTTATAGGAAAAATGAAATTAGAGATTATTTTTTATAGAATGGGTTGAATAAGTTATGAATTTGAATGATTAGGGGCTTTTAATTTTTGTTTAAGGGGCTAAGGATTATGTTTGGAGGGCCAAGAGTATTTTTGTGAAAAATGTTACGTTTACAACATTTTCACAACTTCCCTAGGTGAAAAGTTGTTATTGATTGATAAAAAAGTAAAGTTAGTGGTAGACACAATTTAAAATTAGTAACAACTTACCATCTAAGATTTGTTGTGAAATATTATGGACGTAGCAATACTCTATTTTTGTTGAACCCAAGTTCTTGAGATTCTTAAGACAGGGGGTAGCGTAACTTACAACACTATTACTGGCCAACTTGAACTTGGCTCTGATACCAAAAGGGGGGTAAGTTACAGGTACAGAGGGTGATGGGGGGAGGCCATCTGATTACATAAAATGTAGTACAGGTTACAGTTGTAGGTACAAGTGTAAACTGGAGCAGAAACTAGGGTTGCCATCTGATTACAAGATTACAATGTTGTAATGAGAAGGGAGAATTGTGAAGACTAAAACTAGGCTTCAGTGAGACCTAAAAATTATGCCTGCTTCAAACTGGAGAAGGAGCTGCCTTTTATAGCTGAAGGGAGCCTTGGATCCTGCTGAAGATTGTTGAAAATCCGGAAGGTAAAGTGCTTTTACTACGGGTGAAAAATCATTTCAGCCGAAAGTAAACAGTAACTTCAGGATTTTTGTCAGGTACTGTAGAGTGAACAGTAACGGTCACTGTACATGAATAGTACTTTGTCCTCTTGCTTTTCTGGTTCACTGTTCATCGATACTATTGGAGGAATAGTGAATTGTCTGGAGAGTGCGGGTACTGTTCATGTAAGGAATCTTGAATAGTAACCGGGACTGAAAACTGTTCCAAATAGTGACTGGTGCTATCTGGAGAATATAATCATCATCCAAGTTTTAACCATCATACGGATCTTGGGAGTCCTAGAATGGGTCAATTGGATTTTGATTGACTGAAGCTTCAGATGAGGCAGGAGAATTCCTTTCTTCTGACTCTAGCTTTTTTGACTGGAGGAGCAACTGCTGGGCAAGATCCTTTAACTTTTTGCTAGATTTTCCGACGATCTGGACGGAGTCTAGGCTGGGTTGTGATCTTGTATTATGGGCAATTGCTTTCTGGATTGGAGGGGGAAAATCCTTGTTGATCTTATTGATGACATCAATGATTCTAAAGCTATCCCACCATTTTACAGAGAATTCCCTATCCAATAGATTGGAATTGATTTGGTAGTTCCACATGCTAATCCAATGGATCCTGTACTTGATTGTCATATGTAGGATGGCTGGAAACTGGGAACCATGGCTTGAAGGTTGGAACCTGGAACTGAAATACCTGAATGCTTCCTGTAAAGGTTCTAGGAGAATCTGGGAAACTGGGCCAAACATTTCCCACCACTTTAGGAACCATGAAGGTATTGGACCGGAGAACGGCTTGTCAAACATTAAAAACCATGAATGGTCGAAGCTCTTGTTCTAGTAGAAGAGAACTTTTTCAAAGGCATCTATATAATCATAGTAACTGTAATGGAGGCCTGATTCTTTGAGAACTTTGAGACGAGAGGGGTGTTGTCCCCATTCTTTGCAACTTACAAAACCTGTAAAGATGAACTTATGGTAGAGGACTTCAGCAGGGTTTGTTTTGTTCATGATGTTTTCTATCCGAGTAGACTTTTCTTGGAGGAGGATGCTCTTATAGAATCTGATATTTTTCTCTAGGTGTTTTGGGAGGAAGTGTCAACCTAAAGGTAAAACTTCCATGGCCAATGCTAAGGGATCTGTTATATGAACAAGGTGTGGTTCAATATAAGAGATGTGTTGGACGAAAGGTTTCTTAACATAAGAAGACTTTCCTTTTCAGGATGGATAGGAAGAACGCTTTTGGGGTACTATGGGGCCAAAAGGTTCTTCGACAATATTGGGGTGATTGCTTTAGGAGGAGGGGCTGCTAAAGCGGAGCTATAAGGTGGTCTCTAGTAATTTGGTCTGGGGATGGTGGAGACTATATATCTGTTGGCAATGGTTAAGGGAGAAAGAGAAACTAGCTGACCAAGAGGGTTCTTTGCCTAACTGGTGCTACTGGTAGTTTACTGTTTAGGTAGTTTGGGGGGTTGGGGTTGTACGAGTTTTTTCCCGGACATTCTGGTTTGGACTCTACAAAAATTCACAGGTTAGGAAGTCAGGGATACTGTTTTGAGTTCCTTCTATGAATTCAATGTCAAAGTCAAAAACTGAAATAATGGTTTACCATCTTGCAAAAATCTGTTTTGATGCAATGTTTTGAACATCTTTTTCTAAAACATGCTTTGCAGATTTACAATCAATTCTTAATAAAAACTTTTGATTTAAAAGACCACTTTGAAATTTTGAAATGCATAGCACTATAGATAGAATTTCTTTCTTAATAGTACTATAATTAATCTGAGTGGGAGTCCAAATTCTTGAATGGAAACAGACAATCTGTTTAGGGGAAGTGGGACTAACACGCTGGAGAAGAATACAAACATAACCAATGTTAGAGGCATCTGTCTGGACAATCTTGAAGGAATCAATTGAGGGGATTCCTAGGCATGGGAGTGCCTTGACATATTTTTTGATGTTTTGGACAACAGTGGTATGTGCTGGGGGCCAAGGAGGGGGATTAGTTCGAAGTCTATCAAAAAGGGGTTTGCCTTGTTGCCTGAAATTTTGATAGAAGTCAGTTATGTAATTCAGGGATCCTAGAAACCTTTGGAGCTGGGCTTTGTCTAGGATTTCATTTGGAAACTTATCTACAAACTGGATAGTTCTATCTATGGGTTTGATGACTCCATGATGAATATCAAAGCCTAAGAATCAAACTTTAGTTTGGAAAAGCTTGATTTTTGGGGCAGAAACAACTAGACCATTGATCTTGATGGTAGACAGGAATGCTCTTAGGTGTTTCCAATGTTGGTGTAGGGATTCTGAAAAAATGAGTACATCATCAATGTACACAATTATATGACTAGAGAATGGATTGGAGATCTCATTCATGACGTTTTGGAATTCAGAATGTGCATTTTTGAGACCAAAAGGCATTACATTCCATTTATAATGGCCAAAGGGTGTGGTGAAGGTTGTCTTGTATCTATCAGACTCTTTGATTTTGATCTGCCAAAAACCACTCTTCATGTCAAACTTACTGAAAACCTTTGCTTTACAAAGCCTGTTGACTAAGTCTTTCTTGTTGGGAGTTGGATATCTTACCTATTCTAAGACTTTGTTGAGGGGCTTGTAGTCGATTACTAACCTAGGGACACCTCTCTCAATATCAGCTTTTTTTTGGACATAAAAGGCTGAACAAGACCAGGGGGACCTAGATTTTCTGATAATTCCCTTTTTAAGGAGATCCTCAATTTCTGCTCTACAAGTATCCATGAGTTCTTGGTTCATTTGGATAGGTCGAGCTTTGGTTGGGATATCCTTTTCTTGGAAATCTTTGACATAAGGAAGAGCAATCTCATGTCACTTCCTATGCCAGAAGGTTGTGGGAAGATCATAATAGACTTCTTGTCTAAGTTTTTCTTCAAACTTTATGATTTTCCTTTGGATGGTTTTACAAGCTAATTGTTCCTCAATTTTCTTGTGTTTCATATCATCTTGGAGATACTTAAGATGCTGAGTTTTTGCTTGAATAAGGTTAAGGGTCTTAGAGACAGAAACGTCCTGGAGACTATTAATATTTCGAGGTTCAGGGCTTCTAAGAAACTTAAACTTAACTGGCTGACCAAAGGGATGGGTAGTGATTCATTTACTATCCGTGGTGAAAGGATACAACAGACACATAAAGGGATTTCCTAAGGGGATTTCCTAAGATCACTCTATCTATCATATTCTTGACTAGGACAAATGTGGTTTTGAAGCATGTGTTGTCTTGACACGCATGAGCTTTTGGAATTTTAAATTCAATCTGCATTTTACCTCCACTAGCAGAAGTTAACCTTTCTTTGGTCTTTCTGAAGTATTTAGAGGGAATGATTCCTTCTTGAATGCAATTGAGATCAGCACCCGAATCCATTAAGGCTATGACCTCGAATTCAAAATCTTTGCTGATGACAATCCTGACTTTGGAGTGCCATTTCTGGAAGTTAATCCTACTGATTGCTTGTAAGAACAGTTTACTGGATGGATCTTGATCCAAATTTTGTTCCTGAACCATGTCTGCAGTGGGATTAACTATTTCATTGTCTTCATCATCAGAAGGGTTTTGAAATAAGGGTCCTTCCTCATTGTCTTGATGAGAAGAGTTTTCCAAATGTTTGAGTCTTTTATCAAGGAAATTGTGATCAACTCTAAGGATGGTTAGCTCTTGCTTAAGGGTTCTAATCTCAGATTTGGTTTCCTTGATTTCCTTTTGAAGGTCACTAATAGTTACTTCCTTCTTGGATTTGGCAAACCTATTGTAGATTTTCTCCAAATCAACTTTGGGTTCCTGAAACTTAGGTTCGAGTTTGCTGGTTTCCCTAACTAAGGTTCTCTTAAATTCGCTAAGCTCGCTAAGATTTTGAGCTTTGATGACTGAGTTTTCGATCTGTTCTATGAGATCTAAGAGGAGCTCTTCTTGCTTGGAAATGACATTTATAGTTTTGTTCCTACAACAACTATCCATGCAAGGTATGGGTTCATCTGGTCTACTAGAGGTGCTAGAAGAAACTCTAGAGGGTTCAGAGGATGAGTGGTAGATCTGTCGGATCTCACTGCTAGAGGATTCACTATCTACGTGATCAAGTTCTAGGAGCTTAAGATCTCATCTTTGCTGGTTTGGTCACTAACAAGGGTGTTGACAAGGGATTTGGCCTTAGTTTTACACTCTTTTCTGAAATGACCTTTCTTTCCACAGTTGAAGCATTTTCTTGATGCTTTTAGGATGAACTTGCCTGTGGACTTGGATTTACCTTTCTTATAGAAATCATCTTTGATGTACTTCTGTTTTCTATAATACTTGGCTGATGTTTTCTTCCTATGGAAATCTTTAGAGGATTCCCCTTGCCTCTGTATTTGGATTTCCTTTTGGGAATGACTGAAGGTAAGCTATATTGTGTACAGAAGTTTCCTACTTCGTACTTGGCTTTGTCTTTGCTGGCTTTGCTCTAGATTTTGAGGTTTTTGCACATCTTCATTCCTTTACTTCGAATGGTGCTAGAGATGTCTCCATAGGTTAGGTTATCATAATCTATAACACCTAAAGGATTACAAAGGGTTTCCTTGACCTTTTCTCCAAAAAGGGGAGGTAAGCCATTGATGAACTTCTCCTTCCAAAACGGAGAGTTACAATCACTTCTGTGCATGACTCTGGTAGTAAACACATCTTCATACCACCTAAAGTCACCAAGAGTTTAACATCTAAGGTTACTCAACTGGTCGTAAATCCTAGATGTGATGTTGTTAGGTTTTCCTACGAAGTGTTTCATGATCGTATAGATCAGGGTATTGACTCCGTTGGGAACCACGGCTTATGTTTGTATCAAAGATGGGGGTTCCTTCCTTATCTTTCTGAACAGCATATTTGATGTCTTCTTTAGACTCATCTATGAGGCAATTATTCCACCATTGTAGAAGTTTACCTGTGAATCCTAGGGACATGAGTTCTATGACCTCAGTATGGGAATGTCCTTCACTGATGTAGTTGTTGGCTACCATGGTCATATGCTGGATCTTGTTTAGGATTTCCTATTCAGATAAGCCATCTATGTTCCACTCATAGAGTTTTCCTGAAGACATGAAGAACTGGCTACTAACATTCCTTTCCTCGAACTGGAGGTCAGGAGGTGTAGGTCTAGGATACCAATTCTTGGTTAGGCTAGTGGGGGTTACCTTTTGATTGGTAAGTCTTTTAATGTCTAAATCTCGGAACTGGTTTTCTAGGTGTTCTATCTCCTTTTCATTGTCTGAGGAGGTTCTGCTAGAACTACTAGAGGCTGTGTAGACGTTTAGGGTAACTAGACGGTTATCTAATCTGGGATCAATACTAGTTGAAGTGCTAACTGGGGAAGAGGTGACTGGTTCCTTCTTCACTAGTTCTTCAAGCTTTTGGTCGACTATTTCTAAGGCTGTTTTATCCTTAGATCTAATGCTGGGCTGCTTGGTGGTAGAAAGCTTGACGAGAGGTTTCTCTAGGGTTTGGACAGGTTTGCTAGGGTTTCCTGGCTGGAGGATAACCTTGTTGTCAATCATATCCTCTATCCTATCAAGCTGTTTTCCTATAACACCTAAACATTGGTTGGTATAGTTGTTCTGCTCAATGACCTTCTTGACTACTTGTTCTTGTTAGGTGGTAGGGGTTTTGAAGGGAGAGGCAACTAAATCACTTCTACGGTGGTTAAAGACTATGGCTTCCTGGGGTGGATGGTGTGATCTAACAACTTCTGGTGGGTCAGGATTTCCACTAACCTCCTTGCTGGGAAGTTTGGTCCAATTGGTCTTGGTGAGAACACAAGACTTATTGTGCCATTGAAAGTGGTTCTCAAAATATTCAAAGAAGGGGACATCGCTGGATATCTCCTTCATGAATGTTTTCCAACTTTCAAGAACTTCTTTCTTTTGATCTAAGGTATGGTTGGCTTTATAGGCTTCTCTTTTGAGTTTGTGTTCTTCTGACTCAAATTCTTTTCCTAGGGCAACTAGATCTAGGGTGAACTCTTTTTTGATGACAAGAGCTGGTGATCAAATTGAGTCTTGCTTGGCTGTGTAGCAAGGTGTGCTAACCTGGGATCTGGTTTGGACACCATGGAGCTCTAGTCCTAAGTCTCTTCTAGACTTGGGAAAGGGAGTAACAAGTAGCATGTTTCATACTCCTTGTTGATGCTATAAACCTGTTCTATAGTTCTAACATGGTAATCTGTCTTGAAAGCCTTTTTCAAGGACCATGAAGATGACTTATAGATCTGGTTGGTAGGTACCTTAGGGATGTTCCAATCTCCTAATTTAGATCTGTATTTGACAACTCATAAGAGTCCGAATTGAGAACTCCTTCATCTTCTTGAGGGATCTCAGGGAGGGATGTACTGGAAGATCTAATGCTGGTAGAAGAGTTACTTCTAAACAACCTATCATAGTTCGGGATAAAAACTAGTTAAACAATTAACACCTAATTACCTTTACCTCAAACTTCTAGATCTATCTTAGATCTGAAACAGGGTACAACAAGACAATTGCCTAATCTCGTGCAACTCAATCTCTTATCGCCACAATCCTTACTCTAAGATAACTCCCTTTCACTCACGCCCTACCGTCGGGACTTATTGTTTGGTACGGGACACACACTCAGCCTGGGATATACTGGTCTTACTGGGTTGACAACGGCACAGATTTTGGTCTTACGTGTCTCAACAGTACACATCTGTAACAAAATGGAGGGATAAAAACAGAAACAAGAAGAAGCAGATAGCTGGGATATAACTGAGTAACATGGACAAATAATCACGGAATAATAAACAGATAGATAAAGAAGGAGGCTCAGCCTACCATCAAAAGAATAGTACAAAAGAAGAGATAATACATGTAAAAGATGATGAATGGTAAAGGAAGAGTTATCAGAAAATAGATGTAAAACATAATAAAACTGTCAGGAGATAACATGATTATAATTCAAAATAATGATAATGCGAAAATAATGGGTAACTATGGCGTCACTACTGCCAACTTGATTAATTCAAAAGAAAATGTAACTTACAACACTATTACCGGCCAACTTGAACTTGGCTCTGATACCAAAAGGGGGATAAGTTACAGGTATAGAGGGTGATGGGGGAGGCCATCTGATTACATAAAATGTAGTACAGGTTACAGTTGTAGGTATATATATATATATATATAAAGTGCCATGTTGAAGGAGCCCAACTTGAGGCACTAAATGCCATTGGATTTTGGCAAGAAATTAGGGTGTGCGCACAACCGATTAGATGTGAAGTGATAAAAAATTAATTAAAAATTGAAAAAAAAAATGAATTAAAGAATAGTTTAATAGAGTATTTTGGAAAATGAAGAATGGAATGTATATATATTACAAAAGTGGATTTATATAGTAGAAAAAGGAACTAACATTTTTCAAAGAGTGATGTGAATGTTTTAAGCATTCACACCCGGTCTTCCATATGCCATATGTTGGTATATTTTAGCATCAAGGCACAAAAATAACCCATTACCCAGTCTTGCAAAGTCTTGCAATTGCAAAAAAAATTTGCAATTGTGCTATAGTGCCATCCTAAATGTATTATAACGCTGTAGCATAATTGTAAACCAAAATATTCTATTTTATTCCCTTTTCACCTTTTGTTTTCTCTCCCTTTTGTCTTTCAACTCCTATCTTTCCCTCTCTCTCTCTCTCTCTCTCTCTCTTTCTCTCTCCCTCTCAGAACTCATCTCTCTCTCTCTCTCTCTCTCTCTCTCTCTCTCTCTCTCTCTCTCTCTCCGGCCACCATTTGCTCTCTCTCTCCCATGCCTCTGCCAATGACCCTTTCTCTCCCCATGCCTCTCACTAGCCACTGTCTCTCTACCCATTTTCTCATCATTCCCTCTCTCATGGCCATGGTGTGGGTTTGCAAATTGGATTTTCTGGGTGAGATCGGCGTGCTCAAGCATCCGGTGGTTGTCATGATGGCGAGATCGGCATGGTTGTAGGTTTGCAAATCGATTTTGGCCATAGGTGGTGATAGGTTTGCTAATCGGTTTTGTTTGTGGGTTTGGGGCTGAGTTTCAGTGGTGGATTTGGTGTTTGGTGGGTTTTCTTAGTGTGTCTAGGGCTGAGGATCATGGTGGATTGGTTTGGTGGGCTGTGGGTCATAGTGGGCTTAGGGCTGAGTTTCGGTAGATGCTCTGGTGTTTGGTAGGTTTGCGTGGTGGGTCTAGTGGGTTTGCTTGGTGTTTCTGGTGGTGGCGCTGTGATGTTATGGTTATTGGTTGTGCTGTTGATGATGGGTGATAGTTGTGTTGTTAATGGTCGATTAATGGATGGTGGTGTTGTTGATGGTGGATCAGTGGGTGGTGATTGGAAATTTTTGGGTGGATAGGTGGGTGGTGTTGGGATATGTGGGGGTGGTAGTGTGTTGTTATGGTTGATTGTTAGTTTTTTTTAATAGGTTTTAGTGGGTGGCATGGTGGCGGCTATTGTGAATGTGGTGGTTGATGTATTGTGGTTGTTGTGTGTGTTTCTTTCTTGTAATCTTTGGGTTTGTGGCTGGTGTGGTAGAGTGGTTGCTTTATTTATTTATTTTTTTTCTTTTGTGGCCAGTGCCTAGAGGTAGAGGGAGAAAGAGAAGAAAAGGAAGAGAGAGAGAGAGAGAGAGAGAGAAATAGTATAAAAGAAGAATATTTAAATAAACTGGGGAAAAAAATAAAGTTTGAGATGTTAGGTGTATTGTAAAATGATATGGTAAAAATGATAAAGTAACTCTTGAGATAGTAAAATGAGATTTTTTTAGAAACCGGATGTAAATGCTCTAACAATCCATGTGTTAGAAAGAATTTGGATGAAATGAAACAGAAAACAATATAAGACCCATCATTCCTTAGTACCAGAAAGGGATGAGAAAACATACCCAATTTCCAAGTTCTTATTATCTTAAAAACCTAAGGTGTTCTCAGGTCCCTTTGGAACAATAGAAATATAGTGGTTCATGAAGGGATCAACCCAAACCCAATGAATGTCATTCTCACTACTCAAATCTCTTGTTTGCAGGTTCTAAGAGGCCTTTAGAAATGATCAATCCCAATATCAAGACCATGACAGACCAGCTCAGACTCATGCTGTTACCAGGAATTGGTAGCTTATTATCAAAGCTGCTAGTTGCAAGAAGAAGAAATGCAAACGAAGTGGCTATGCTTACAAGGCAAAGGACTTGAAAGGAAAGATAATTTTCAGTTGGGGAGCCAGCAGCCTCTTATTCCTTTCCAATAGCAGTTCAGGATGCTATCGTGGAAGCAACAATAAAAGCTAGAGATCTTGGCTTTAGACGGATTTTGTTCCTAAGTAATTGCAAAAGAATTATCCAGGTTTGAAATGAAAAGAGTCAACCAAGATGGCAGGGGATTCCTATGATGACAGACCTGTGCTTTCTAACTCAACAGGGTCTAACTTTCTGCATCATTTTTGTACCAAAACTTATCTTGTGTAATGTGTTGGATGTAGCTTCTCTAGCTGTTCAAAATCCGATCTACTACCATTGGATCTCTCCAAATGTAACTTGTGTCTTGTAACTGTTTTCTATGGTATCTAAATAAAAACAAATAAATAAATAAATAAATACCTAAGGTGTTGGGCATCATAAATATTAATCGAAAGTGCAAAGAAGGCAACAAGCAATATATACTATTTATCCATTAGCAAAACTAACCATCTTCAATATATATATATATATATATATAAAGGGGGTTACCATCAAAGATCCAATAAAAACTTTGCTACTATGCTCGGCAATTCAATAAAGAGAAAGGCCATATCTAATATAATATAGTAAACTAGTCCCAATTATGGATTTTACTTCAAAACATAGATACAACCAGGCATGTGTTACACTAGCTGATAAAATTGTGTGCATAAGAAAAAAAAAGCGCTTATATTGGATCCAAACTTATGCAAATGGTCTCTGATTTGTAGAAGAAGACGATCCATATATTGTACTAGCTGTTGCCACATACGGAAACCTCAGCACTGCAAACAGGGCAGACCTGCAATCACAGAGCAGGTCATTTGAAAAAAAAAAAAAAAAAACCAATTCACAGAGCAATTCATAATGCAGCAGTCATTCGGCTGTAGCACCTAATACACTTTAGAGCACATATTAGTAATGTATTAAAACCCATACATGATACAACATTAACATATCAGAGTTATTGTACAAAAATCAAAGAGAATAGAACCTGTCTTGAGAGAGAGAGAGATATTACAATAACCCAAAAGATAAAAGTTGTCTAAATTTAAAACAGTACATACATATCTTTCTAGCAACTAGAAAACAGGTCATTTGAAGCATCATGTACCAACATAAAAGAATTGTCCTAAAGAAGTGTTCTTATATCAAACGGTACTTTGTCAACACAAAAAAAGGGGCACCTCTCTGCAAAAAGGACAAGGTTTCTCTCCAAACTTAAACTCGCCCTATATCTTTATATTATATGTGAATTTTGAAAATATAACTACTATTACATGTTATTTATGTTCTTATCATGCATATCAAATTTCATTCAAGTCATATTTTATTTACTATGTGATTAATAAACTTATTTTTTATACATAATCTAAGACCACAAAAGCTCAAAATTTAAACATTTGATTGATAACATAGCTATTGATTTTTGACATTCTTGAAAAATTTTACAAGCATGGAGAATGTAAAAAGAACATGCAATCCAACAGTTAATAATTCAAAATTCACACACAATAAAAAGATATAAAACAAGTTTGAAAAGGTTTATTCCAAACTAGTTTGGAGAGAAATATTTTCTTTGCAAAACCCATCCTTAATCACAACATTTGAGGAGAAAAGAAATTTACCACTCATAAAAAATCATATATCCATCTCTCTTTCTCTCAATTACTAAAACTAATAACTGCATATTTAAATTTCACCTGGCTCTGTAGAAGTAGGAGAAATAAAAATTCTTGCATGGAATCAATAACTTTGAATGGTGATTGTTAAAAAAAAAAAAAAAAAAGAGAATGGTGATTGTTAAGGAATGACATAACACTTAAAGAGACCTCTAAAAAATCTCGCAGATCTAAAAAAGGCTGCAAATATAAAGCACAGTTAAGGAGAGCAGTGGTATCAGAACTTCAATTAAACAGGAATGCATCAAGCTTTATACCATAGCAAATCTGCAGGCATACTTGCTGAGAGAGTAGAATGATGAAAATGAGAAATCAACCAGACATTCAATGCAGAACTATGATTAATGTATTCACAGGGAACAATAATCATATGCACATACCTTGTTTATATTCAACCAATTATTAATACACTCAGGATGGTAAGAATGTTTGCAAGAAAGCGCTGTCAAGGTTTCACCATCCTCATAGTCCAACCGACAAATAACACAGCTGAAACAGGAGCACACAAAATTAGTTGTACTGAAACTGGTATGTAACCTTTAAAAAAAAAAGGTTTAGATCATATTTACTGAGATGGAATGTTTGTTTCCACAGAGACTTTCATGATTGGGAATTGGAATCTGCGAATTCCTTCTTAGATCATATTTACTCTCAAATGCCTAGGGGGGGTGGGGTTGATAGGATGAGATGGTGATTGAATGGAAATGGTAATTTTGATGTTAGATCCGATTATAAAGCTATCCAGGGTACCAATGGAAATTAATTCCCATGGAAAAGCATATGGTGGGATAAGTCTACAAGGAGGAGTCTCCAAGGAGGGTGTCATTCTTTATGTGGACAGCAGCACGGGGTAAATTCTTTTTATTGACAAGCTCATCCTCAAAAAGAGGGGTTTTTCATTAGTTGGCTGGTGTTCTTTATGTTGTTGTAACGGATAAACAGTGGACCACTTACTACTCCATTATGAGGTTGCTTATGCATTGTGGAGTGAAGAATTCTGGATGTTAGGGGTTTATTGGGTGATGCCTCCTACAGTGACATCCCTTCTTTGTGGTTGGAGGAGCCGGTTTGTAAAAAAGATCTTCAGGAATATAGAATATGGTGCCATCATGTTTAATGTGGCTAGTATTGAAGGAGCACAATTCTCGGACATTTGAATACATAGAGAAATCTCTAGAGCATTTGAAATCCTACTTTCTAAGTACTGTTTCAGTAGGCACGGGCTTGGGGATTCACGCAACATAGTTTTAAGTTTCATAACTTTCTTAGTTTCTCAGAATCATTATTTGTAAGGATCTTTGTGTTCATCATCATGAACATAAAGTAATTCTATTTTTTAATAAAATATCACTACATACTTATCCAAAAAAAAAAAAAAAAGGTTTAGTGTGCATACGAATCATTGCTGCTTCCATTCTGACTGCTTCCTGACTTGTAATTTATTGAAGGCAAAGAAGCAATTATATCAGCTGAAAGCCCTCTGCTCTCTGTTCCAACTACATCACCCAATGCAAGCAACTCCTGAAATAATAATCATAACCTTAGGGTAAGGGTTAAAAAAGGCTAGGAAAAAACAAAGCTCCACCAAAGGCACTTGGATCCAAAACCCAGTTTACCTCATAGGATAGTTCATCGGGATCAAGCTCCTCCCATGTATCCTTCAAAAGAGTAGACAAGATGAATTAGGTGGAAAGAAGACTTAACTAAAACTCAAAAAATAAATAAAAAAGACCAACACACTAGTAGTGATAGCAAGAAGAAGAGAAGGAAGAATAAAATAATACAAATGTACTCTTATGCTTTATAAAAGGCAAGCTTTAAAACCAGTCTCATTTCTAAGATGTGGAACCCAACATAAGCTAGATGCCACACAAAACCAGGAAGTAAAAAAATTTAACTTTGATATACTATGGGGATGATCAAGCAGTAAATAATGAAACCAAAAAGGGACTCCATAATACATCCACTGTTGCAATCTAACTGTTTAGACTAATCACAAGAACAAAGAAGAAGCTTTTCATACAATCATCACACATCTCACAAAAGTATCTTATGAAAATATTGATTCAGATGACAATGAGTGACAATAACCATGATTCACGATTAGCAAGGAGTGTATAAGAGCTACTCCTACGTAATGTAGTATTCAAGAACTAACAGTATTACCAGCTGAGACTTAGAACCCTGATTAGATCACATTAACACAACCCTTGGTGAAAATGCCATTTTTCTATGTAGTGTAGAAAAATAATAAATTCCAAATTGAATAGGATCTGATAATAAATGAAATAACTTGCTTAATTAAGTCTATATGAACTGACACAGTGAAAAAAATCCTTCTTTTTTGTTTGCTGTTTTTATGGGGGGAAATCACACCAGAAGCTTGTAAATAGCATCTAACTTGAAAAAGTTACCAAAAATATCAAAGGGAAAATGAAAATCTGAAGGCAATATATGAATCAATTAGTTTATGTTACAGAAGAATTTTCTTCAGGAAAATACAGAAGAAATCTTTGTAACCATAAACCATCTATTTCCAACCTAGGAGACAAATTATTAACAGGAAAACAAATCCTAGCAGAAAATTTTACATTAACCTCTAAATTCTGCAAAAATACATCAGCTAATTGCCATAACAGAAACTTCAAGTTTCTCATGGCCAGTAGGACCTGCTACAATTGTCACTACAAGCTCATCCTTAAAATAATCAAGGAAATACTAGAGAAACCATAATTATTAACATAGAGGCTTGTAGGCCTGCACTCACACGACATAAAAATTCAGAAAAATACAAGGAAAAACATGATGACAAACATTCAGGCAGGCACACCCATACTCACAAGTCATATCCAAATGGTCAACTCTTCAAAAACGTGTTTGAGACCTCATTCTCAATATGTACTCAGTAAACATATCTGCAACTAAAGATTTAAAACCCAAAACTGTTCCAACAATTTTTTTATTATTAGAAATTAGTAATTGCACATCTTGTCAATTGGCCTTGAACTCATGCTCTCACCCCAGTGTTGTTAAAACCGCGCTTAAGTGCAAAGTGCAGAGCACACAGCCCTTGGGGCATTTTCCCTCTAAGGTGAGGCGCCCTCACAAAAGCGCACTTTAGGCACACTTTTTTGAGCTTTTTTATTAAGCGCAAAGTGCACTTTTTTGAGCTTTTTGTAATTTTTTAAGAAAAGAATCCTGATTTGATTTTTGGCCATTAGATCTAAATATGTTTGATATAAGCCATTGATTTAATATTTAAAAACTAATAGTGTGGTGTACTACCATACACCTAATAGATGATAGCATTGAGCGGTTGACTAGAAGAGTAGAAGAAGATGAAATAGATGAAATTGTTGAAGATGATCTTGTGTTCGATGATGATATTTTGACATGAGGTAGTGTTGCTTGAGCTTTTGGAGTTGACAAAGAAAGATTTAACTTGAGATCAAGAATGGAGCCACTAGGGCAAGCACCAGGTTCAAGTTTTAGTTCACAACATGCTCCTCATGATGGAGAAGAAGATGATGAGGGCTACAAATCTTGATATTAAAACCTCACGTATGTTTTGATTATTCACTTGACCCACGGGTTGTATCAATTTATTGATTGTGAGGACTTGAACCATCTCAGTCATGTACCTCAACACCATGATATATATGGAATTCTATTCAACTGCAAAGCATTTTTTTTTTATTGTTTAAATAACTCCAACTCCATAAAGCGCCTCTTTTCCTTGTTCTCAACATTCCTATTATAGAATAGTTCTGAAATGTTAGCAAAAGCTAACCCTGTATACATTTCAATACATATAATTGAGTAGATTCTGTCAACCTCTAATAATCTATTATGAGGAAATAGGACATTGGATTAAAGCATTAGATTTCGTATCCTATCTTACATTATTAATAACTTCTATCTACTCCCCCCAACCACCCAATTACAATGGATTGAGAGATGATGATTCCAAGAACAAAATAAAAAGGATCCACCATTACACTATACTAGGCAAAATTTTTAAATGTAGATAGGTTAGATTAAAAGTGCTGAGATGTGGTGAGCATGCGGAATCAAAGCCATGGTTTCAGCTTCCACAGTGATAGAGATAGATACCTGAGAGTTGGCACCATGATCCTCTATGTCCTGGTCCTCATCAGCTTCCACTACAACACAAACAAACAGTTCTTAGAAGTTCTAGTAGTCATTGTGAAAGGAGCAAAATATAACAAGACAAGAGAGTAGTAAAATAGGTAAGACAGGAGGAAGGAACACCCACAATCATTTATCCCAGCAAGAGCCAACAATCTAGCAGCCATATCTCTGTCTTCAGCGTCCTGTAGGGCCCTTGCATAGGCCTCATCGCTAGAGAAGACAGCAGGGTCGAATTGAATACCGGGGTTATTTTCTTCTCCAGCTAAGTCGTTGTTGCCATGAGCATGGACATCAAAAGCATCTTCATCATCGTCATCAGCACCATCAATTCTCTCATCGTCAGTCTCATCATGTGGATCATTAAAATCTTCATCCTCATCGTCCTCGTCGTCATCATCATCATCAAGGACAAAGCTTCCAGCCTCCCAACTTCCATAATCACTACCTTCATTGTTGATTCGGAGCATCATGTATGCCCTTTCCTACTCCACAAACCAATCAAGGCCAATTCAACCACAACCACAACAGAACAGATAACTACTCTACTGTACTCTACTCTACTAGCAGTCATTTATAGTACAAGAAGTTGGGTCCAAAATTCAAATAGCATCAGAAATAACATTTATATGTATAAGAAAAATAAAAAATAAAACCCAATTGAGGGAGAGACCTGTTCCTGAAGGGTACGAGCAAGAGCGAGATCAGCATCGACCTGACTGAGATTAGTAAAGGGAGTTCTTGTTGTTGTTGTTGATGATGAGGGCTGACGAGGCGACTGAGGGGGTTGGTCCACGTCGGATCCATTTCTTTCTTCTTGTTGTTGTTCCTCAACAACAACAACAAGATTGATAGAAGAATTAGGGTTGTGTTCTTGTTCTTGTTCTTGTTGGGTATTATTTAATTTGTCTAGGGAATCCTTATTCTCCTCCATAGATAGATAGATAGATAGATAGAAAGCAAATACACAAAGAGAGAATTCAAAAAGAAAACAAACAGGAATTGGAATTTGGAGGAGAGATCTAAATAACGAAAAGGAGTGAGTGATATCTTTTGGAATGGATGGAATATTAAGGGATTATTCAAGAATCTATCTGTCTGAGGAGGCGCCGATAGAAAGAGAAAGACAAAGGGAAAGAGAAAGAGCGTAATATCAATATCCATAGTTGTCAAACCGTACATTGAGTCAATTTTTTATTTTCCTGAATCGTACGCAAATACTTAATGAAATTATAAAATAATTATAAATATACGTACATAAAAAAAAATATATTTATTACAAATTTAAAATATATTTATTTAATGACCAATTTAATTATTATTTATATAATAAAATTTAATAAAATTAATTAAATAAATCAAATTATCTTATATTTATAACATGCAAATTTAAATTAATTAAATTTAAAAGTAATATATGATATATAAACCAAAATAATAATATATTTTCATCATCTTGACGAATTAACTTTATCTAAGTTAATGTTATCATCATGTTTAGCATATTGTAAAATTATTTTTTCATAGACATTTTCTTTATTATTATCAACATTTACTTTTTTTTTGGTTTTTTTTATTCTAATAATTTTTTCTTTATATTTTTTCTTGAAATTCTAGCTTTTTAGACTCAAAATAATAATAACAAAATAAAAAATAGTTATATTTTCATTTAATACATTATTAATAGTATAGAAAATAAATTTGCACATATGAAAGTAAGTGTTATGAGTATAGTCTAAATTTTTTTGGAGAAAGAGAAGGGAGGAAAAAACTTATGGACTTGCTATTTCATTAGACTCAATTAAGTTTCCCAAAAATTTTGTGTTAACAAAGTCTAACAACTTGTTTAAATCAAATAAAATCACAAATTTTAACAAAAAAACTCATTTTAAACCCACATGTCTATATAGCGTACAATACATACGATTTATTGATATGATACGATTCATACGATACGTACCTATATATCGGACGATTCATGAGCACTTACGATACGCCCTTACGATACGAAACTTTTTGTACACAATACAATACGTATCATACGATATGTATTGCGTATCGTATGATATGTATTGTGTATTATATGATACTGACAACTATGTCAATATGTTTTACTCTTTCATGTGATATAACATTCTTTCTTTTTTCTTTTTCTTTTTTGGGAAAAAAATTGGAAAATAACGCCATGCTCCAAACAATTTTGTTAACAAACTATTTAAGAAACTAACATTTTGAGTATAATAGGGACCACGTGGTTTTCGGTGGTCCCTATTTCACACACTTTTCAGACCCCAGCTCCTTTTGAACTCTTGTGGTCCCTATTTCACTTGTACTCTCACACTTTTCACTCTTGTATTCCCACCCTCACTCTCAGTCTCTCACAACTCATAATCTCACTCTCTCACAGAATCCACATTTTAGGTAAGAGTTTCATATATTTGCACTTTAGAACTTCTAACAATTTCATTTATTTATCGAGTGAGGTTTTTAAGATATTATTCTAAATATTGTGTATATTTATTTAGTTGTTAGTGTAAGTTAAACATTTGCTAGGTTTTTATAAAAAGTAAAAATTATTTAAGATATTTAGTATTGTTAGGTTTTTATCATGGGTATGTAATGGATCATGAGTCTTTTTTATGGTTTAGTTTGATATTTTTGTAATGGGTAGATATTTTTGTTTATTAAAACTTATATTAGATTTAATGAAAATTTTAAATGAGTATGAAATGGATAATGAGTGTGTTTGTATGTGATGTGGGGTGACCATATGTGATGGTAAATCAAAAAATTAGTTCTTCGTCCATTTTGGTCATCCATAACCAAAAACGTCCAAAATAACCTCCAGAAAGGAGAAAGAAGTAATATGCACAACAAATATAAAAACGTGGACTTACGAGCAGGTCGTCAGTCGTCCAGTAAGGATCTGGTCATCCAAAGAAGGTATGGTCGTCCATACCATATTCAAATATGAACGACCAACAAACATTTAGTAAATTTTTGTGTGTTTTCTACAATCTCAAATGGTTAGACCACTAACACACATCTTGGAATGTGGGGTGAATTCCTTGAAGTTCGCTTCAATCTCCCTACTAAATTCATACATCTCTCATGATGCTAGTGGCACCCAACAAGTAAACCCACTTTGAACTCTCTATAAAAGGACCGAGCCTCAACCAACCAAGGTACGTTTTTACTATTCATTCACTCAATATCCTCATGTTCTAAAGAGAAAACTGACTTAACCGTCGGAGAGTCCTTAGCTAGTTCACCCCGAACACCTTCGATAGTTACTTTCTTCCTTCTCAGGTCACCTAATCGTCAATAAAGTCCTAAGCATTCAACCTACTAATTTACTTGCATCATCAATTGGTGCTGTTTGTGGGAAGTTTCTAAGTGTTAACCACTTTGTTTTCTAAGACAAAAGGTTGCATGGTACGGACTAGTTCAATGGCCATAAGTCCAGAGCACCAAGAGAATGGAAACGTTTCCAATCATCCCAACCGTGCACCATCACTAGCATTTGCTCCGCTACTAGCATCCGTCTAGCAACAGTTGCAATCGATGGCAGTTGCCATGGTAGACTTAACACACTAAAACCAAGAGTTAACTCGAGAAGTGAAAAAAAAATAAGTAATTTCATCAGCATCATATTGAAGGCCTTGGGCAGAACTCAGAGGCTAGAGAAGTAGAGAATAATGTTGAAGGTAGAGATCAGTTAAGAGGCATCGTCACACGTAGGGTGCCACATTTGGAGAAGGAGATAGATTAGATGAAGAAGGCCATGGAAGAGATGAGGGACTCCATGAAAAGGATGAACCATGTGGATGATCTCGTCCACATAACTAACTCTCCCTTCACCACGTCCATCACCAGTCACCCCTTGCCATCCAAGTTCAAAATGCCTACCTTCGACTCATATGATGGAATGTGGGATCCATGTGATCACATTGCCACATTCAAGACAATTATGCATCTCCAAGGAGTTCTAGACGAGATAATGTGCAAAGCTTTTCCTACCACACTTAAAGGCCCAGCTCAGGTATGGTTCGGTAAAGTATCACCAAATACTATAACTTCCTTCCAGGAGTTAAGTAAGTTGTTCATCAACAACTTCATCAGAGGTCAAAGGCATAAATGCTCTTCGTCCAGTTTGCTGAACATAGAGCAAGGGGAGAACAAGAGTCTGCGATATTTCATCAGTCATTTTAACAGAGAAGCCTTATTAGTAGATGAGATGGACGACAAAATCTTGTTGGCAACCTTCCATAATGGAATCACTTCAGATTTGTTCATTCACAAGATGTATGACCAAGAGCTATAGACAATGGCCGAGCTGATTCATTCAGCCCAAAGTTTCATGAATGCAGAAGACGTGATCATTGCTAAGCAAAAGAAAAAGGCTGAACGAGCAAATGTTGAGTATGCATGTCATCCAAAGTAAAGCCCTCATCCAAAGAAAGTCAAGATGGGAGAAAAGAGAGATAGAGATGGCAAGAAAGTAGGATCATTCTTAGGACGGTACCCGAGCTATATACCCTTGAAAACCCCACTTGACGAAGTGTTGATGCAGATTAAGGGTGACCTATCCTTGAAGTGGCAAGAGAAGATGAAGAGGGATTGCAATAAGCGAAATAAGAGCAAGTACTATCGTTTTCATCGAGATCATGGACACGACACGGACAAGTGTTATGACTTAAAACAGAAAATTGAAGTTCTTATCAAGTAGGGAAAGTTGAAGAATTTCCTTGGATGAGATCACAAGGATGAAAGGCTACCATTAAAGGGCAAAGCAGAAGAACCAGTGTGACAACCACTTAGAGAAATAATGGTTATTGTGGGTAGGAACATCAACTAGAAGTTCATCTAAAGCCAAAAAGACTTACTTATGGGTGGTTCAAAATGTTCAACTCACTGGCTAACCGCCAAGAACGTCCAAGGCAAATGAGCCAGCTATCACTTTTACAGATGAAGATGCGAGGAGATTACATCATCCTTATGATGGTGCGATCGTTATTACTTTGAAGATTGCAAATTATGCAACAAGAAGAGTGTTAGTAGATAATGGGAGTTCTGTAGATATCCTCTACTATCCGGCCTTTCAGTAGATGAGGATTAGCAAGAAATTACTTCAGCTAGTGAATGTGCCTTGGATTAGGTTTGGAGGAATGAAGGTTCTACCAGTGGGCACCATTTCCCTACTAGTCGTGGTCAGTTCTTACCCATGACAGATCAATAAGGAAGTGAACTTCCTTATTGTAGATTGCTTATCCTCATACAATGCCATCATAGGACGACCAACTTTGAATAGTTGGAGAGTTGCAACATTTACTTATCACTTGTTCATTAAATTTCCAACGGAATATGGCATAGGAGAAGTACAAAAGACTAATTGGCAACTAGAGAATGTTACTTGGCTATGTTAGCAATGGACGAGCAGACGCAAACGATGAATATTGAAGAAAGAAAAATAGTTGCCAAGCCAATTAAAGTATTGGAAGAGATTCCCTTGGACTAATGCGACCCGAAGAAGTTTACTAGAATCGAAACAAGCATGGGGAGAAGATGAAGCAAGATCTCATCTAATTCCTTAAAAAAAAGTAAGGATGTGTTTGCTTGAAACCGTGAAGACATGTTTGGGATAAACCCAAGTGTGATTACTCACTATTTATATATGTCCTCGTCCTATAAGCCCATCCGTCAAAAGAGATGAGTGTTCGCCCTAGAATGAGATAATGCCATAAAAGAAGAAGTCTAGAAGTTGGTAACAACGAAGTTCGTCCGTGAAGTCTACTATCCTGATTGGCTAGCAAATGTAGTGATGGTAAAAAATGATTAAGCAGATGGAGGATGTGTGTGGACTCACAGATTTGAACAAAGCATACCCAAAGGATAGTTATCCCCTCCCACGCGTTAACTTAGTTGGTAGATTCAACAGCTAGGCACCAATTGCTAAGCTTCATGGATGTACTCTCAAGGTACAACCAGATCAAGATGGACGAGGTAGACCAAGAGAAAACATCCTTCATTACAAGCCAAGGTTTGTTTTGCTACAAAGTAATGTCTTTTGGTTTGAAAAATGCAAGGGCTACTTATCAGAGGCTGGTTAATCACATGTTTCATCCACAAATTAGTTGAAATGTTGAAGTAGACACAGCACCTGGATGAACTCCATGAGACTTTTGACATGTTTAGACGATACAACATGAAGTTGAACCCAAGCAAATGTGCATTCGGAGTTTCATTCGGAAAGTTCCTCGGTTGCATGGTCTCATAGAGGGGAATTGCAGCAAACCCTGATAAGATCTGAGCGATACTAAGCATGGAGCCACCAAAAAATGTCAAAAAAGAGCAAAGTCTCAATGGACAAGTAGCAGCTCTCAACAGATTTGTCTCAAAGGCTACTAACAAATGTTTGCCATTCTTTAAGGTGTTAAGGAAAGCATTCGAATGGATGAACGAGTGTTAGCAAGCATTCGAAGAACTCAAGACGTGTCTCACAAGAACTCCTTTGTTGAGCTTGTCCAAGCCAAGTGCTGAACTACACCACTATTTTGCTGTTTCTCCTTATGTAGTGAGTTCAGCCTTAGTTAAAGAAGAAGGAAAGGCACAGAAGCCTGTCTACTACACCAGCAAGACGTTAAGAGGAGTTGAAGGATGATACCCTTATAGAGAAGTTTTCCTTTTTGTTGGTGATAGCAGTAAGGAAGCTTAGGTCATACTTCCAAGCTCATATCATTAACATCCTGACAGATTATCCATTCAAGAAGGCCATGAATAAGCTAGAAGCAGCTGGATGACTGATCTAGTGGGTAGTTGAAGTTAGTGAGTTTGACGTAAGGTATCAACCAAAAGAAGTAATAAAAGCCCAAGCACTTGTAGATTTCATTGTAGAGTTCACTCTAGCCCATGACTAGTAGACTAGAGACCAGGGGGCAAAAGAATGAATCATCCATGTGGATGGTTTGTCCACTCAACATGTAAGAGGAGTTGGAGTAATATTGCAATCACTTGAAGGGGATCGTTTAGAGTATGTCGCTCGTCTACAGTTCTTGACAACCAACAATAAAGTTGAGTATGAAGCTCTTATTAAGGGCCTAGATTTGGCTAAGTCATTAGGAGCCAAATCAGTGGTTGTTCAAGGAGATTCACAACTAACCATAGGTCAGATGAATGGAATGTGTGAAGCAAAGGAAGAAAGATTAAAGATATTTGAGCAAAGTCAAGAATTGCATCAAAGGCTTTACAACAATAAAGTTCCATCAGATTCTAAGGGAAGAAAACACAGAAGTAGATAGTCTATCTAAAATAGCCACTGTAGACGTTCCCAAGGTGCATTAGATAGATAGAGAAGCTAACTAAACTACACCAATCATGTCCTATCTCAAAGATGGACTTCTCTCTGAAGATAAAGAAGAAGCAAGGAAGCTAAGGGTTAGAGCAGCGAAATTCGTCCTCATGGACGAGGTATTGTATAAAAGGGGTTTTTCTCAACCTTACTTGAGATGCTTGACTCTAGACGAGTCTTACTATGTCATAAGAGACCTACATGAAGGAGTATGTGGAAATCATTCAGGAGCAATGTCCCTTGTCTACAAGATAGTTTGCACAGGTTACTATTGGCCATCAATGCAAGCAGATGCCAAGGCTTGTGACAAATGTCAGTGCTTTAGTAACATACCTAGATGGCCATTGGAGTATCTTACCCCGATGACAACCCCTTGGCCCTTTGCCTAATGGGGACTTGACATCCTTCGTCATTTTCCAAAGGGAACTAGGCAAATGAAATTTTTAGTGGTAGGAATTGATTATTTCACTAAATGGGTGGAAGCAAAGCCTTTAGCAAAGATCATTGAACAAAATGTTAGAAGCTTTGTTTGGAAGAACATCATTTGCCACTTTGGAATTCCTAGGGTGCTCGTCTTAAACAATTGATGACATTTTGACAACACACCCTTTAGAGAATTTTGTGAACAACTTAGAATTAGGAATCACTACTCCTCACCTTCCCATCCCCAGGCAAATGAGCAGGTAGAAGTTGCAAACCAATCATTGCTTAAAATAATCAAGACTTAGTTTTAGGGGTCATATGGGATATGGCTTGACAAACTACCTAGAGTCCTTTAGGCATACATGACAATAGTAAGGACTCCGGTAGGAGAAATTCCTTTCAAGTTAGTATATGGAAACGATGCAGTGATACCCACAGAGGTCGGACTAATAAGCTTTAGGGTGGCCCACTGCTGCGACTTAAGTAATGCTCCAAAGTGCAAGATTGTCGCGAAATAATAACTCAGTAAGTCTGAGGTCAAATCCACTGGGAAAAAGGAATTGATTAATAAACCATAACAAAATAAAACTAAAATAATAAAGTTTAATTGAAGAGATTTTTGATGGTTTAGTAAAGTTAATTTAAATTGAGAGAAAATAACAATATATTAAGGTGCTAAGGTTTAGGGATCCACATACAACACATCTATTGGTAGTTGATGGTGAATTAAGAATTAAGCCAACTCCAAGCTCGTCCATGAGAGTCGTCCATGTTAAGAAGGCAAGAATGGACCTCCTTGATAGAACTGGTCGTCCATGCACTTCAGGTATTGGGATTGCCCTAGAATCCTATTGTATGATGTTATGTATGATATTATATATGACATTATGTATGACATGATGTATGACTTAATATTGTAATTAATAAAGTTGTTTTATTATTATCTGAAATAATGGTAACATGAATATTTGGACATTATCATATAGTCCATGAAATGCATAGTATGTGATTTATGTGAATCTTCACAGAAGATATAAATCATAAGTTCTTTGTAAACTCAGTAGTTGGTGATGAAATTGGGCATTTCATCTGCGAAGACTATAACATATCAACTAAAATGATTTGTCTTGATCATGGAAGTGGTGACTTCTAGTTGATATGTTGATATGTTTTAAGAGTTAAAACATATTGAACTGGACCGCTGTGAGATTTATTATTCTCCTAATGACTGTCAATTGAATAATAAATCTCATGACTTTCATTTGCATGAACTCTTAATCTTGAGAGAATAATGGACCTGATCATGAAGCGTAGGTTGCTTTGATATATCAGGAGTGAGATCTAAAGTAACGGTCAAAACTTCAGTATGTTGGGCAGCTACATTTAATATTGATGGAACATATATTCTCAAGATGGAATTCATAGTCTCTTAATGGAGATACAAAATATTCCCTTGAGATAAGTTTAATGGTTTTGTTATTCAGAGAGTTAGGCCTAACCACTTTAGTAAGACTAAAGTATATATTTATGAAATTGGATTTCATAAATATATGATGAATAACTTAAAAGGATTAAACCGGATACTTGAGAATTAAGATGCAGTAATTCACAAAGTGGCAATCTTCATTCATGACTTTGTGTTACTACGAATATTTTATGAAGGGGTTGCATGTACAATAAAGTCTTGGGATATAATTTATTAATAAGGCCTAGAGTGCAATTATATTTATATAGTGGTATTAAATATAATTAATGGTAACTTTGGACTTGTCAAGAGTTGACAGAAAAGCCCAAGGCTTATTGGAGCTAGAGTCTTATTTGTTTCCTTTTGGTCCCACTCCAAGCCACATACTAAAGCCTAATTGGGAAGGCCCAAAAGGCTAGCCCAATTAGATAATCAGATATATAGAGAGAAACATACAGATTTTAATAAGAATAATAATAAGACAATAATTTGGATGTATGTGAGTGTTGGACACTCTTCAATTCTCTTTAGAACAAACTCATATATCTGATTGAGAGACCACACATCTTGAGAGTTAGTGGAATTTGAGTGAAGATTGAAAGTCTTCTCAAGAACTTCTGAATTTTCCATTTTGAATTTCACTGCTTCAAGGTACACAATCTTACTCTCTAATTCTGAAACTTATATGACACATGTTGACAATTGTGAATAAAGTAGATCCGTTAATTTAATTTCTTTACTGCATAGACTCTTGTTTCCATCAAATGGTATCAGAGCGCAGTCTTCAATTTCCAATCTGTTTAGCATGTTTTATGAGTTTTGGAATTAGAGATAATAGTTTCATAATGTTAGAAGATTATATTTGTATTTAATTTTCTGCATGTTTGTTGAAACTATGATTTGTTGAAAACTGATATTGATGTTATGTTGTTGTTTAAATTTGAATTTAAGTATGTTAAATTGAACTTTAAGGCTATAACATCAATGAATTTTAGTTTTGATTTCAAACTCCATCAATCATGTTCATATGGTGATAGTTTGTTCATAGAAAACTGTAGAAAACTGTTCAGATTTTTCCTTCAAAAACTGAAAAACATGGGTTTTTCGCAGGTTAGCTTCCCACGAAGTTACTCGCGAGAAATGTTTCTGAAGCACAAAACGTTTTGCAGGTAAGCTTTACTCGCGAAACAGTCGCGAGACAGTAGCGAAAGTTTCTGTCTGATTTTTTGAGTTTTCACTATTTTGCCTGAACTCAATTTCGCAGGAAGATCTTAGTCGCGAGACAGTAGCGAAAGTTTCTGTCTAAATTTTGTGTTTTCACTATTTCATTTTTGCGAGAAGAGCTTAGTCGCGAGATACTCGCAAAAATGCCACTGAAGGGAATTTTGAATTTTTTCTAATGTTTTCTTTTGTATAGAGTGCAAGGCAATGTGTAATTAGATTATGCATGTTTTATAATTTAAAAACCTTTATTTTAAAACATCGAGTGGGAGAGAGATACAAGGGTTGGATCTCATAGCCTCCATTGTCGGTTTATAGTAGTGTGATTAAATACTTTGCCTTGGCGTATATGCCTTGCTCCCGTTGGAGGGTGTTTAATTCATGGAACTACAGATTAAACTTCTTAATGATGGATGATATGTGTTTTTACATTAAGAATGACCACGCTTCCGTGGAGCTACTTAGTGACTCACATTGATTCTAGATAATGGTGTACACTAGACTAAGTATAATGTTAACCTCCCTTCGGAGCTATGTCATTATTACTTAGAGGCTAAAGGAAATACGGCAAATTATTTTTGTTTAGTAAGAATTACCATGATAGCATTAATAATGAGAATAATTCTCACCTGATCATAGTGATTGGTATGACCTCGCTTCCGGGAAATATTAATTGTGGGATTGGGTTGTCGTTGCATATATTATATTATGGTTTTGTTAAGGTTCCATACAATATGATTATATGCTAAATTGATAATGTCCAGTTTACTTATTATATTCATGTTTATTAATTTTAGATTTGAACATGGCATCATTTAGCCCACTTGTTACTATTCTTAATCAAAACAAACTGACTGGATCCAATTATGTTGACTGGAGAAGAAATTTGGACATAGTTCTTACAGCTGAAGAGCATAAATATGTGCTTATTAAACTATGTCCTAGCTTTCCTTCATTAGATGCTCCTCATAAGGAAAAACAACGATATGATCATTGGCAGAAATCTAATGAAATGGCCAAGTGCTTCATCCTAGCATCTATCTCAAATGTTCTACAGCATCAAATGCAAGATGTAGAACTAGTTTCGGACATAATACTAAGTCTAAAGGAGATATTTGGTGAGCAAGGCCGTTCTACAAGGCAAGAAACCATGAGGCAAATTTATAATACCAAAATGGTTGAAGGTAGTTTAGTTAGGGAGCATTGTCTTACAATGATCTCTAATCTGAATACATTAGAGGTTTCAGGTGCCAACATTGATGGAGAATCCCAAGTGGATATGATACTCCAGTCACTACCAGAATCATTCAAGGAATTCAGACTTAATTATAATATGAACAAAAAGATTTATTCTTTGTCTAAATTAATGAATGAATTGGTAGTGGCGGAAGGCATCCTTGGTACTTCTAATGTTGAAGCCAATGTGAGTGAAGCTTCTACTTCTTAACCTAAGTCGAAAGGCAAGGGTAAGAAGAAGAAGAAGAAGGACTTCACTAAGCAAGAGGGTAAACAAATTGCCTTAGGGGTTGCTGACAAAAGAAAGAAGCTCAAAGGAAAATATTTCCATTGTGGTGAGAAAGGACATTAGAAGAGGAATTGTCCAATTTTCAAAGCTGCCAAGAATAAAGGTATGAAAAGTTCATTTCTCCTTGAAATATGTTTAGTGCAGAATCCCACAGATTCCTAGTGTGTGGATTCAGGTTGTACTAATCATATCTGCAATTCTTTGCAGGGGTTCCAGGAGACCAGAAAGCTTAAGGAAGGGGAATTGTTTCTTACTTTGGCTGATGGGAGCAGGATTTCGGTTGTAGCTGTTGGTGTTTATAATTTATGTTTTGAGTCTAGAGTTTTAATATTGGAAGACTGTCTATATGTACCTAATGTTTGTAGGAATTTAATTCTGCAACTTACTTAGGTAAACATGGATATTATGTTATCCTTAAAGACAATGTTGTAATAAAGAAGGGTAAAGTGTTTATCTGTTTTGGCAATATTGTGGATGATCTTTATATTTTAACTCTTGATAAGTATGAATTATATAATTCTGAATTAGATAATGACTCTTATGTAAAATCATTAAAGAGAAAGTTTCCTTCTACTAATGATGCATATCTTTGGCACTTGTGTTTGAGTCATATTAATTCAAACAGAATTCAAAAACTAATCAAAGATGGACTCTTGGAGCCCATGGACTTTGATGAATTTCCAGTTTGTGAATCTTGTTTGGAAGGCAAAATGACCAAATGACATTTTAATGCAAAAGGTAGAAGAGCCCAAGAGTTGCTTGAATTAGTTCATTTGGATGTATGTGGTCCTATGTCAACTCAAGCAAAAGGAGGTTATGAGTACTTCATCACTTTTACTGATGATTATTCAAGATATGGTTATGTATACCTAATGAGACAAAAGTCCGAAGCCTTTGAAAAATTCAAAGAGTTTAGGGCTGAAGTCGAGAATCAATAGGTAAATGCATAAAAGCCATTCGATCTGATCGTGGTGGCGAATACCTTCTTGGGGATTTTAAGGATTACTTAACACAAAATGAGATTCTATCTCAATTGACTGCACTTGGAACTCTCCAACAGAATGGTGTAGCAGAAAGAAGGAATAGGACTCTTTTAGAAATGGTTAGGTCCATGATGAGTTACTCAATTTTATCGATATCTTTTTGGGGTTATGCCATAAATACAGCAATACATCTTTTGAATTTAGTTCCATCAAAATCTGTTCCCAAAACACCCATGAAATTGTGGAGTGGGCATAAGCCTAGTATGAAATATCTCCACATTTGGGGTTGCCTAGCACATGTGTTAAAAGGGAAGTCTGATAAATTGGAACCAAAATCAGAAGTATGTTTACTTGTAGGTTATCCAAAAGAAACTAGGGGTTATTTATTCTATAGTTGTAAGGATAATAAAGTTTTTGTTAGTACAAATGCTAAATTCTTGGAAAATGACTATATGAATAATTTTACTCCTAGAAGTAGAGTTGTGTTGGCTGAAATGAATGAACCTGTAAAAGAACAACCAATAGTTGAAACTAGGGATGATGTGGCTGTATTAGATACACCACAAGATACTACTTATGAGATATCTAGTACACAGGTGCCTCGTTGTAGTGGGAGAATTGTTCGGCCTCTTATAAGATTCATAGGTTTGGGAGAAACTTATGAAGCTATCTTTGAAGAGACTAAATCGGATCCCTACACTTATGAAGAGGCAATGAATGATGTAGACGCACATCATTGGGTCAAAGCTATGAAACCTGAGTTAGATTCCATGTATTCCAATCATGTTTGGGATCTTGTAAAGGCACCTAACGGCATTAAACTTGTTGGTTGCAAATGGGTTTACAAGAGGAAGAGAGGGATAGATGGAAAGGTTGAAACCTTTAAAGTAAGGCTAGTGGCGAAAAGGTATACTCAAAAAGAATGTATTGATTATGAAGAAACCTTTTCACCAGTAGCGATGCTTAAATCTATCAGAATTCTCTTATCTATTGCTACTCATTATGATTATGAGATTTAGCAAATGGATGTCAAGACTGCATTTCTTAATGGCAATCTTGAAGAGGAAATTTATATGATGCAACCAGAAGGTTTCATAGCAGAGAACTAAGAGCATATGATATGCAAGTTGAAAAGGTCCATTTATGGACTTAAGCAAGTATCTAGGTCATGGAACATCAGATTTGATCAAACAATCAAATCATTTTTTTTTTTTAACAAAATCTTAATGAATCATGTGTGTGCAAAAGACATCAAGATAAAGTAGTAATGTTCCTAGTGCTTTATGTTGATGATATTCTACTCATTGGAAATGATGTAGGGGTAATGTCATCTGTAAAGGTTTGGTTGTCAAGCCAATTTGATATGAAGGACTTGGGTGAGGCTAATTTTATTCTACGGATTAAGTTTTGGCGAGATCGTAAGAATAAGATGTTAGGCGTATCTTAAGCTAGGTATATAGATAAGGTTCTAGAACGGTTTAGCATGCAAAACTCCAAGAAAGGATTACTTCCTTTCAGACATGGAGTTCCTCTGTCTGATAACCAAAGGCCTAAGACTCAAGAGGAAGTAGATATGATGAGACAAGTTCCTTATGCTTCTGCAGTAGGAAGTCTTATGTATGTCATGCTTTGTACTAGACCAGATATTTGTTATTTAGTTGGCATGGTCAGTTGATATCAATCAAATCCAGGACCAAAACATTGGCAAACTGTAAAACATATATCTCAAGTATCTACGGAGAATGAGAAATTATATGCTTGTTTACCATTGTGAGGATTTGATTCCCATTGGCTATACAGATTCAAATTTTTCAATCGGATCTAGATTTCAGAAAGTCCACATCAGGATGTGTTTTTATCTTGGGAGGTGGAGCCATAACTTGGAGGAGTGTCCAGCAATCTTGTATTGCAGACTCCACTATGGAAGCAGAATATGTTGCTACTTGTGAAGCAGCAAAGGAAGCTGTATGGCTCAAGAAATTCCTTTTTGACCTTGGTGTAATAAGAATGGAACAAGCTCCCATCACATTGTTTTGTGACAATAGTGGTGTAGTTGCACAATCAAAAGATCCAAGGAATCACAAGAAGCACATTGAGAGAAAGTCTCACATCATTAGAAATATTATTGCTCGTGGAGATGTGGTGGTAGCAAAGATTGAAAGTGCAAATAATCTAGCAGATCCCTTTACCAAAGCCTTGCCTCAAAGGACCTTCGAGTCGCATTTGGAGGGAATGAGAGTTAGATTAATGCATAATAGTCTTTAGGGCAAGTGGGAGATTGTTGGGATTAGTGCCCTAGAATCTTATTGTATGATGCTATGTATGATATTATGTATGACATTATGTATGACCTATGTATGACTTAATATTGTAATTAATAAAATTGTTTTATTATTATCTGAAATACTGGTAACATGAATATTTGGATATTATCATATAGTCCATGAGATGCATAGTATGTGATTTATGTAAATCTTCACAGAAGATATAAATCACAAGTTCTTTGTAAACTCAGAATTTAGTTCGTAGTTGGTGATGAAATTGGACGTTTCATCTGCGAAGACTATAACATATCAACTAAGATGATTTGTCTTGATCATGGAAGTGGTGACTTCTAGTTGATATGTTGATATGTTTTAAGAGTTAAAACATATTGAACTGGACCGCTGTGAGATTTATTATTCTCCTAACTAGTCGCTAACCCGTGCGATGCACGGGAAAGCTCTTAGAAATGCTAAATATTAAATGCATTTTTTGTCGGGTTGAGAGAAATTTAGTCAACTTAAATGAACATTTTCGCTTTGGATTTTAAGGAGTAACTCACACAAAAAGGAATATACAAATTTCATGTTCATTCTAGGCAGAAGCTTACATACTTTTTGTTGTTGTGATTTACAATTTGAGTAGATGAAAAAAAAATATGATGTTCTATCACTAGTTATTGCCTTCACAACAAAAAAGGTAAAATTTCAAATCATAAGATTACATATCACATTTAAAAGAAACACTAATAGAAAGTAAAATATATGACATGCACTTATAACAAATGATCATAATATTCAAAGAGTTTTGTAAATCAACAACAAAATCTTACTAAATTGCCGGGGGTAGCTTCACTATCTATATTTTATCAATAAAAATAATTTTCTCCATAAGACTTGTTTAAGTTATCATTTTAAATATGAGAAAACAGGTGCAAGCATATTGTTGTTGACTCTACACTGTATCACAAAGAGTCTATCTTGGATTGCTTCATTCTTCTCTATGCTCTACAACTAAAGCTCCCCCATCATAAGATTCCTGCCTTGCAAAACTGTGCAGACAAAAGCAAAATTCTAGAATTTTCATTTCCTACTTTTGCAGCCTTCAACAAAAGTTAAGATTCATGATTTTATCAAAATCTTGCATGCCTTTATTATTAAAATTCCCAATATATACACCATTAGCATAGATACAAATTGATTCAAAAGCAGCCTTATTTTAAAAACACCATAATGCCGAAATATCACCAACAAATAATCGTAATATTTGAAAAGAGATGAATGAAGTAAAATAAAAATAATTAAATTCACAAAATGAAGAACCAAATATCAAGAACGAAGCAAAATTAACAAACCTATCATAAATTGTTAACATTTTAGACTCGATTTTAAAGGAAGTAACTCTAAAAGTTTTAGCTCGCCAAGCTTTCTTGCGTTGTTTTGTACCTCCTGGAGTAAGGATATCAAGGGAACTACAGGATGAGCGGATAACAGACCAAACAAATTGGCACGTATATCAACCATCAATAACACACCCAAAATTATAAAAATCTAAATAGATTAAAATGTTAGATTGAGAAAGAACTTAACTATTTATTTATAACTGCCAAAAATGTTTAAGGATTTCCAAAACTACTAAAGTTTGTCAGGGTTAAATAATTTTATACACCTATGGGAATCTAATTCTTTTCAATCCAGTCAAAGAATTAGATAAACAAACAAAAAGAATAGAAATATATAATACCTATTTTCAAAGTTTTCAAGGACTTTAACTAATTCTTCTTACTTATATTCCCTTATCTACATCACTACTTCTACTTTCTCCACCACTCCTGCACCTTTTAAAATGCCAAAATAACCCAACGACATCATTTAATGCAATATCTTTTAAATTAAAGCATGGACACAATAAAAATGAGTGAAAAAGATCATAAATTTATGTAAACATTCAAAAATTTGGGAATTTAGATTCAGATTCTGTAATAAGAACAAAAAAATCGAGTATATTATCTTAAAATGAAAATAGTCTAAAACAAAAGAGTCATTTTTTTTTTTGTTTCTCTTTTTTCTTTTATTTAGCAAGTAAACAGAATAATGAACAAATATAGATTCCATAAACAAAACTATCTACATCAAACAAATAGTGCAATACATGTATTAGTAGCAAAGCAGTAAATGATCTACTAAATGGTTTTATATTGACTATTTATATATAACTTTTATGCAACAGGAACTTTTTTTTAAAGAATTTTTACAAAAATTGTTAACAAACCTTGAGCTGATGCAGTTAAGTATGCAGCTTTTTATCCAAAAATGAATGTAGAACTTGCAAAATAAGTATTTTGTTTTAGTTTTTTAATTAAAATAATTTGTAAAAAACAGAATAACGAAGATCAATAATAGTGCAATAAATGACCACCTAAATCAAGTTAATACCTACTCGCAAAAACGACAACGAGAGAATTAACTCCTACATCCTTTGCAACTCCAAGCACGCAAAAAAGAAAGTAACATAATATATTTCTAAACATAATCATGGATCAATGTATATCTATCTCTGTGTAGTACCAAAATGTTCAATTTCTCAAAGAAAAGAGGTACTGGCTATGCAATCTTTAATAGTCGGAAATTGATTCACATGCTTAGGTGCATTATGATTGTAGAGGTACAGAACTATAGAGATTGCAATCTTTAGGAGGCAGCAAACAAATGTGAAAATTTGGAAGACAACATCAAAAACAGGTCATTCTAAGCTTTAGAAGTTGGAAACAGATTCACATGCTTAGTAGCTAATGTGATATTAGAACTAAAATCAAAAGTCATATCAAGCATAATTTAACATGAAATAAAAATTGCAGAGTGGAAAAAACATTAGAAATTAAGATACCATAAACAAAAATGTAATCAAAAGAAATCATAATACCATCACTTAACTGGGAGGAAGCCCAAGTTTGAAAAACCCCACTAAAGTATTCGATTTGTACCACAATAAGACATAGAAACAATAAATATATCAGTAAGTATATGAAAAATTGATAATCACAATCAAATTCAAAAATCAAATGGAAAGACATGTCAATCTCACTATCCATAGGACTGTTCTTGTAAAGAGAAATGCATGTTTTAATTTTCTGTGTAGTTTTAGAGAAACAAAAAAGAAAAAAATAGTTCTTGACAATATCTGAGGACCTTAAACAATCATATATTATGAACATTCTCTGTTAACAAAAAGAATTTTTCTTCCAAAAAATCACATGCCCAAACATAAGCCTAAATTTTTTATAAATCCAAACATAAGCCTAAATTAAAACAAATTCAGATAAAAAACAATATTAAAAACTCCAGCAACTGAAACTGAAACAAACCTCAGCAGTAACCCAAAATAAATTAATTAAACAAACCCCAGCAGCAGCCCATATCTACAACACATAGCCCATACATATCACTGAAAATTCTGAAACACTGAAACCACAATCTACAACAATATGAATTAATTTTTCAGCCAAAATAAATTAATCATTAGGCCGACTCTTAGGCCTTTCAAAAAAACAGAAAATAAAAAAAACCATTAAATTGATACTATCTCCACTATGAAACCCATCGATATTTACAATATTTTCTTACAAAACCTGTAGAATTTAAAATCCCTAAATCGATAATCCAGCAACCCGAAACTGAAAAAAACCCCAGCAGTAACCCAAAATAAATTAATTAAACAAACCCCAGCAGCAGCCCATATCTGCAACACACAGCCCATACATATCATTGAAAATTTTGAAACCACAATCTACAACAATATGAATTAATTTTTCAGCCAAAATAAATTAATCATCAGGCCGACTCTTAGGCCTTTCAAAAAAAAAAAAAAACCATTAAATTGATACTATCTCCACTATGAAACCCATCGATATTTACAATATTTTCTTACAAAACCTGTAGAATTTGAAATCCCTAAATCGATAGAAAACCTAATTGAAGACATATAATTAAAACATAACTTTGAGGCTCTGTTCCATTTAAACCAATCTCAATATGAATTTTAACCCATATCAATCAAATAAAATTGAAACTTGAAAAAGATCAGATTGAAATTCTTCATACCTAAAAAATCGTCCAACATCAGAAACAGAAAAGGATCCAAATTCGTCCAACACCAGAAACGGAAAACGATCCAAATTCTTCAATTCAATCTTGAAAATCAAGTGCCCAGAAAGGGGGCCAAAAAATAATCAATGCCCAGATGATAAAAACTCAAGAACAAAATAACCATGAATCAAAATTGACATCAGCCAGAGGAGTTGTGGCTGAGAAAAGGAGGGAGCTGCATTGAATGAGAGAGTTAAAGAAGAAGAAGGAGATGGGAGTGAGCTTGAAATAGAGAGAGTTGGATTGAGGGTTTTGCTAGGGTTGAGTTTGCGTTTAAGAGATAGGTTTGAGATAGCTGTGGCTGAAACCTACGGTTTGTAATTTGTATTTGGTGGAAAAAATAAAAGATTTATTATTATTTATTTAAGTATTGGCTGAAACCTACCTACGGCTTGCAATTTGTATTTGGTGGACAAATAAAAGATTTATTATTTATTTAAGTATTGGCTGAAATCTTTAAAAAAAAAATTATTATTTATTTAAGTATTGCTGATGTGGAAAACTGTGGGAGCTTCAAAAGCTTCGGTTTTATATATATATATATATATAGATGACTGTCAATTGAATAATAAATCTCACGACTTTCATTTGCATGAACTCTTAATCCTGGGAGAATAATAGACCTGATTATGAAGTGTAGGTTGCTTTGATATATCAGGAGTGAGATCTAAAGTAATGGTCAAAACCTCAGTATGTTGGGCAGCCACATTTAGTGTTGATGGAACATGTATTCTCAAGATGGAATTCATAGTCTCTTAACGGAGATACAAAATATTCCCTTGAGATAAGTTTAATGGTTTTGTTATTCAGAAAGTTAGGCCTAACCACTTTAGTAAGACTAAAGTTTACATTTATGAAATTGGATTTCATAAATATATGATGAATAACTTAAAAGGATTAAACCGGATACTCAAGGATTAAGATGTAGTAATTCACAAAGTGGCAGTCTTCATTCATGACTTTGTGTTACTACGAATATTTTATGAAGGGGTTGCATGTACAATAAAGTCTTGGGATATAATTTATTAATAAGGCCTAGAGTGCAATTATATTTATATAGTGGTATTAAATATAATTAATGGTAATTTTGAACTTGTCAAGAGTTGACAGAAAAGCCAAGGCCCATTGGAGCTAGAGTCTTATTTGTTTCCACATACTAAAGCCTAATTGGGAAGGCCCAAAAGGCTAGCCCAATTAGATAATCAGATATATAGAGAGAGAAACATACAGATTTTAATAAGAATAATAATAAGACAATGATTTGGATGTATGTGAGTGTTGGACACTCTTCAAAATAATTAAAACAAATAAGATGATAATATTTAAAGACTATGGATAATTAGGCTTTTGGGATAATCATATTCAAAATAATTATTTTAAAAGTCATAATTATCACTTTGGAATGAGGTTTATCATGAAAATAACTTTGAAATTCATCCAAATACAGTCTTAGAGTTGGAAAACACTTCAAAAACGTGCTAATCAAGTAACAGATTTCAGATTCACGTTCCAAGGCACTTTTGGCATAGAACTCAAAATTAGGACTAGGCTATTTCTGGAAAAGTTGTAGAGAATCAAATTTCCCTTCATCTTTCAAAATTTCATCTTAATCAGAATTTTGAGCAAAGAGATGTGATCAAAATACGAAATTGGTTCTGATTTGAAAAATCAGCTTCCTCTTATCCAAATCTCATTTTTTTTTTTTTTTAGGATTTCCCCCCCATACATTTTTATTGATTCCAACCTCTATAAATAGAGGATGCATCTCATAATTTAGCACACCTTTGACCCCCCCCCCTCCCCAGGAGAGCACACCTTTCATCCCAGGGAGAGCACACTTTTCACCATCTTGAGAGAAACACCTTTTTTTTTTATGCTCTGAGAGACATACATTTTGGAGACTCACAAATTGCTTAGATTAATTGATCCTCTCTAAGATTTGCTAGAACAATTAGGGTTTTTAGGGTTCAAAGATAGCTGAACAAGTTTCTTTGAACCATAAAACATCCTCACAAGTAGAAGAGTTCCCATGCAAGAGGTTGCTTTCTAACCCTTTTGTTCTTATGTTCTTTCATCATGACGATGCATGCTTTCTTGTTTTAAATATCCATTTTCTAATTTGTTAATTCAGATTATCAAAACAGTTTCTTGATTTCTTTATTGTTGATATAATCTGTTCCTTAATTTTAAAAGATCTGCACGTAGTCAACTATTTTTCTACAAACAAAATGGATTTGCATCTTTCTTAAATGCAAATCTGAATTTTTCTTCAAACAAAATAGATCTGCATCATTTTTAGATGCGGATCTAAATTTTTCGTCAAATAAAATAGATTCGCATCATTCTTAGATGCAGATCTGAATTTTTCAGAAGCTAAAAAAGATCTACATCTTTCTTAGATGTGGATCAGAGTTTTTCTTCAAACAAAAATAGATATGCATTTTTATGAGATGTAGATCTGAATTTTTATTAAATCAAAACTGATTTGTATCTTTCTTAAGATACAAATCTAATTTTTTAATACATGCTAATTTTTGAAATAAAGAAAAAGATAAAACCTTGTTGTGTTTGCTTTTGTTTACTTAATTCATGATTGCACGAATTTAAATTATGAGTGAAACTCTCTTCTTAGAAAAAAAAATATTTTTCATTCTTTTAAAACGCATAAAAAATAGATCTGGTTTTTCTATTGTCGAAAACCCTTTTTATTTCATTATAAAATAGATCTGATTTTTTTGTTATAAAAAAAAACTGCTTTTAGCTCCTAAAAACATATCTGATGTTTTTAAAAATCAAAAGACTTTATTTTATGTAATAAAAAGAGATCTGAATTTTTATCGTCAAAAACCACTTTTTTTTTCTACATCTGACAAAACAAATCTGGTATTTTGATGAACCAAAATCGATTTTCTTAATCACCAAAATAGATCTAAATTTTCTTAAACAAAAGAAGAGATTTCATTCATAAATAAATTTGTGTGATTTAAATTTCCATTCACATGTTCAACATATCATGCATGACATGCATAGCATAATACATTGGTCATAAAAGTCTAGAAGACCAGACTTTGTTTGGACAGAATGGGTGTCTAGCACCTTCCCATTCCGTAACTTAGCCTTCGGATTTAGGTCTTTGGCTAAGTAGATCTAGCCTTATCTTTGTTTGTTTTGGGTAGAATGTAACTAGGACAACAAGCCATGTAAATATTTGGTAGATTGTAACTAGGACCCAAAGCTATGTAACTTTTCAATTTTCCAAATATGTAATTTTTATTTAATCAATGAAGAGAACAATTTAGTCATGTATTTAGTTTTTTTTTTTTTTTTTAATAAAGAAAATTAAATGGCGGCTCCATACTACTTACTCAAAAAGAGAGGTGCCCTAAAAGTTACCCAAATCTCATTTTTTGAGGGACACATCTCTCACAGTGGCAACTCCGTTGGGGATGTCGAGGGCTAAGCTTCGTATTAGACTTAAGTGACCAAATATGTACTTTTGTTTTGCATGGTCTTGCATGATATAGTTGTTTGTTTGTTTATTTATGCTTGATGGGATGTTGTATTTTGGTGTATGATACTTTGTTGTTTGTTTTGGTTGTTAAAATCTTTCCCTAATTGTCAGTGTGTGCCATCCAAACAACAATGTATGCACCCCTTTCAACAATTTGTGGTAGTAGTAACCATGGATCACTGGTCTTCATTAGATTTGGGTAACCAATGGTGAACTCACCAACTCGTAGCCTAAAGTCGCTGGATCATTTCCTGTTGACTGTAAAGGACAAACCATGCCATTTGGACCAACGCAATGTTCATTACATTACAAGTTGGGAGGTGTAACGTTCTAGCTATGGGAAACAATGAAACAACAAGCCCACCCTACAACCTAATGACTTAGAACCTACCCTTAGGTTGGTCCCGGTTAAAATTGCATTGCACGTTATGTGCGTTTGTTTTGCTTGATTGTTTGATGCAGATGGTGACCTAGCTTTAATTGACCCAAAAGAGCCTGTTCTAGAGAGAGAGAGAGAGAGAAAGAGAGAGAGAGAGAAAGCAAGAGGGGAGAATTTGGTCAAGATCTGAAGGAAGGTTGCAAAGAGAACCTAAAGCCGACACTCAAGATAGTAGCTCTAGTTCCAAGCCCATCACCCCCATCACAGCACTAAAGCCAGTAAGCATAAAGGACACTTCGTTGTTGCAACATCACAATCCCATGTCTGACTTATGAGATATTTCAAACCTCAATCAAATTACCAAGCATCAACATATGGGGGGAGATACTTCAAACCCCAATCAAGCAACCCAATACCTACAAACGAGGGGAGACACTTCCAAACCCAATCAAGCAACCCAATACCTACAAATGGGGGAAGACACTTCAAATCCCAAGATATTGATCCTAATGACTTGACAAAAATTTCCCACGTTACAAGGGGGAGACACTTCAAACCCCCACATTTGGAGACAAACAACCTAAAGCCAACGTCCATTGAGATTTCAACCTTTTGGATCATAAGTTCAAGCCCATCAAGCCCAAGGAAGGTTCAACCTTAATGAGCCAAGAAAAAATTGAAGATGTCCTCAACTCCATCCTGGAAGGTCAAGAGAGGATAAATGAAGAGCTAGCCCAAATCTCCTAGATAGCCAACTCTGCATTACATGTCAGCTTAGCCAATCAATCTATGATCTCTACCTTGTGTAAGGATAATTCACCAAAACCCAAAGAGATTCCACATTTCCAATTTCTAAAGAAAAGAGCCAGGGATTTTGACAAGTTGTCTTTCCAACTATCGTCTCCAATCAACAAGAACATGTCAATGGACTTAATCCCCAAGGAAGTGGTTCCTGGCCACATTAGTAATGGTGCAGTCAAACCATCAATTGGCAATTGTAGGTATTGAAGAAATTTTCAGAACTACACATGTCTTTAAGTGAAGCCTTGGAGAAACTACAAGCTAAGGGATTACTGAAGCCATTGGATCCCAAGCCAATACCACATACATGCCTAGAAGATACAATCCTAATGCTCATTGCAAAAATCATCAAAGAACCTGGCCATCAGATAGACAAATGTATCAATTTGCGACATGCCATTCAAAATCTGATTGACCAACAAGTCATTACTCCGCCATCATCAGCTAGCCATATTGACTTTGTTTGAATATTATTCATATGTAAATCAAAAAATAAAAATAAAAAAGTTTTTTTTTTTTTTTAAATTTTTAAACAAAATTGTTTTCCATTATGGGCATTGGGCCTTCTTAGTAACCTTTTTCTAAAAACCCTTTTTTGTTCTTTCAAAGAGTCCAAGATTTTCCCAAAGCCTCGCTTTCAAAGACTCCAAAATTTTTCAAAAGCCTTCTTTTCAAGAGAATACAAGAAGATCCATTTGGCAAAACTTCTTCCAAATCATGATGATTAATTGTTCTACCAATCAATTTGTTCCAAAGAGGGATTTTACTTCATTCAATCCATGTAAGGACTTTTGCTAAACATTCAAAATATGATAATAAAAAAAAAGGTCCTAAAAGGCAATCAAAGAAATTCATCAATTCATTCATAATTTTCAAGCCACATACACTCAATCCCAACCTCTCAAGATTCTGCCATATCATTGGAGCATTTGAACCCTTATTCCAAGAATAATTTATAAAAAGACTTTACGTTGCTGTGCTTACAAGAAAGCATCACTAGGGATAGGAGGCTGCCTTTGATAACCCACATTATTCCTTGACACCTATTGCAATAATTATCTATTGCTAGTCAACTTGTGCCTTTAAACAATTAGCCTATTTTTCAATGAACCCACTAAAAACTTAAACCTTGGGTGGGGAAATTAAGTATGCATGCTTAAATCTCAAGATGAGGAAGTGTTGACCTTATGGATCCATCACCACTTGGTAAGGTCCTCAATGGAGACAATATGACAAGTTCAAAAAAGGAAGATTCATCAAGTTCAAAAAGGAGAGTTCATCAAAGCTAGGTAGAAAGGAAATCCATCAAGAAGAGATAAGATTTTAAGAAACCATCAAATTGTGAGAAAAAGAGAAGGCCATCAAGCTAGAAAAGACTTCAACAACAAAAAAATAATAATAATAAAATAAAATAAAATAAAAAAGAGAGAAGTGAATGTAAGAATTTTCATCAAGTTGTGAGAAAATACTAATTCATCAAAAGACACAAGAGACATGAGATTCCATGAAAGATCATTGAAGTTGAGAAGTGATGGGATAGTGAAAATTACATCTCATGTTCATCCATATGGATCATCCATGAACCTTGAGCCAAATGTTCAAGTAGACCGTCTATGAACAAAAGAGTCATCCATGGGCAAAGCGCATGGACGACCACATAACACTTGGGAAATCCTCAAGTAGACTCACTCACATGTGTGAAGGATTCGAGCCATAAAATCTTGGAGCGGTTACCCAACCCATATTCATCACCACAAATTCCTTATAAGTACTTAACTTCCACCAGCAGTTGTAACTCCATTGAGGAAGGTATGTCTGGACTCACTGATTTCCACGAATCTTGGGGAAGTTACTAAGCCAATAACAGCTCCAAGGTTCTCCATATAAGGACTGGTCTGAATCAAATCAAAGTAAGTGCATTTTGAGATTTTACTTCTAAAAAGTTGGAACTCTATTCTTGTGAGAAACTAACTTAAGCATTGGAGGGTGTTTGGCCAGTCCACCCCGGTCTCCCTTGATAGTGTGTTCATCTTTACAGGCTTTCACAACAACCAGTAGCCCCATTGAAGTCGAAACATTTAGCTTACTGATTCCGTGTAGCATCAAGAAGAATGAGCAAAAATGAAGATTCATCAAGAGAAGAAATTTAATCAAATTGGGGAAGATGAGGAAAATAAAAAATAAGACACATTTCATCAAAAAAGTGTGTTCAGTCAAGTCAAGGAAAATGAAAGTGCATTAGAAAGGATAAGAAGGTATCATGGACAATCATCTAGGAAAGATGGAAGTCTATCAAATTGAAAATAAAAAAAATGCAGTTGAGGGAAAACCAATAAAATTTCAAAAAAAAAAAAAAAAAAAAAAAAAAAAAAAAGCTTGCTAGGCTGAAAACCCAAAAGGGTGGCTTAGGCAAAAATTATGATAGGCCACAATCTAAATAACCCCTTGTGATTAAACCAATTAATTAATTAGCCAAGTTATTAATTAATCAGTTTATCATGCAAACGCATGGAAGCACAAACATATCACCAAAAACTAAATATGCAACGGAAATTAAAAGACATGGTGATTTGTTTACGAATGGGGAAAACTCTTGCGGCAAAAACCCCACAGGGTGATTTTCAGGTCACCACTCCCAAAACTCCACTATTATCAAATCAAGCGGTTACAAGTAAAGGAATCCCAAGTACCTTACCAACCTACAGTTGAACCCTTACCCAATACCCAATTGGACTTAATCTGTAGTGGCAGTTCCCACTTTTGATGCACGGCTTCCAAGTACGTGACTAACCAATTTGATGCGTGGATCCCGGTACGCGACTTACTCCTTTGCACAAATCTCAGTATGTGACTAACTCCACAGCAACCCTTTGATTGTTGTAGTTGATTTGCAGCAGCTTCACATAGAAACACCAATAAGATCTTCAATGTTGGTGCAAGAGATTTTGCTTGGTTACAAAACCCAAAGGCGTACAAGAAACGCAACAAGAACTCTTTCTTCTGTAGGAAGAGGCTAGGGTTTCAAAAAGAAAACCTTATGAAGCTCTCTAAGATTAGGTTTTTCTTTTTCCCACCTCCTTTAAATAGGAGCTTAATGGGCTCTCCTATTCCAAATAGGTTTACACAAGCCTTGGGCTTTTCCTTGTCCAAAAAGAATTTTACAAACCCATAAACAAATAGCCTTTTAGAATAAAACATTGCTGGCTATAATCTGAAAATCTGTAAGCTCGATCGATCGAGACATCTATCGAGCTTTAATGAATCTCGACAGATCGAGATTCTGTCGAGGAGGTATCGAGACCTACAAATTGTACTTTTCTTGAGCAGTTCTTGAGTAATCTTCATGTTTTCAATTTAACCACTTGTGATGATTATCTTAAACCTAGTTAGATTTACTTAAATACAGGTAAAATGCGTTTTGTCAAAGGATATGCCAATTACATAAAAATATGTCCCCAACAAATTATAACCAAAAAAAAGAAAATGAAAAAAAGAAAAGCCTGCTAGGCTGAAAACCCGAAAAGGCGGTCTAGGCAAAATTAGGACAAAAACAAAACCAAAAAATGAGAGTGAGTGATCTGATCATAAGATAGGATGCTAAGAAGACCAAAAAGAGGAAGTCATCAAGCTGAAAAGATCAAGACCAAATGAAAGGAATCAATGAATACCAATGAGAAGATGATGAACATGATACGGATTTTAGCACAAGAGTCAATGATGAAAGATGTGGAAAAATCTTCCAATGCTTGAATTTAAAGTGTTGCATATTTAGGGAAACATCATAAGGGTTTTTGAGCCTTTTATATCATTCCTTTCAATAACCTAAACCCAGCCTACATTACAACTTTTGAATAAAACCTTCCTTGAAGTCCTGCTGATTAGAAGCATACAATTAGCTATGATGATATTTTCTCTTGGATTAAGAAGGAAAATTGCTCAAGATTATCAAGCCTCACTGGCTGATATCTTTAAAAGCTATCTTTCACAAAATTCTCAAGTGACCAAAAATTTTTTCTAAGCCCCAAACACTCACTTTGTTTGCTCCCAACAGAAAATACTCTCTCCGTCCCAATTTGTTTGTTCTGTTTGAAAAATCAAACTTTTTAAGGGAATATCATTTATTGTCTTATCTGCCTTATAAAAATGTATAAGTTTACAAAACTACCCTTAAATAAATTTATCAGCTTTTTTAAAAAGAGTTATTCTTAATGAGGCAACTAAAAAGGTGCCCTAATTAAATTGATTTTTTTAAATATTAGTTAGTTTTCTTTTCAAATATTTTTGAAAATAAAGTAGGGGTATAATAGGAACATTAGTAGATTAATAATTTTTATTTTTAGAAACAAGAAAATATTTAGGGACATCCTAAAATGGAATAGAGGACAAACAAACTGGGATAGAGATAGTAACTTTTATGAGAACAAATTTCCAAATTCTCAAAAATTTTCAAACCCTTAAACTTGGGATTTTTCCCTTCCTTGCTTATTCCCAACATGTGTGATTCCTGAGCATTTCATTTCTTTGATTGTTTTTGAAGACTTAATCTAATTTTTTTTTTTTTTTTAGAATGAAAAAGCAAATTTGATTATATGTTTTTAATGATTTCAAATCCTTTCTAGCCAATGAGATCAAGTTAACAATTGAGCATTATGATTAGCCAAAGAGGTTGTTCAAAGGATCACCTTTTGTTCATTTGAAAAAGATGAAATTTCAAAAAATCTCATTCTAATTAAATTGTTGTTTTTCAAAAAAAGAAAAAGAAAAAAAAGAACTCATTTCAAAAAATTCATTTTTTCAAAAGACTACAAAACTTTTTTTTTTTTTATTTTTTTTTTTTTTTTGTGAATTTAGGCTAGGAGAATCTGTTTTGCATTAAACATGTCATCAATTTTCTATGCAAGCATGTCTAAACTAGGGGCATTGGCCTAAAATTTTTTTATAATAACTGAGTACTAACAAGTTCGTGAGAAGAATATTTTGCAGGAGGTGGACATGGATCTTTCATCTACTCAACAATCACCATCAATCTTCAGTTTAAATGTGCCAATCGGCACTCCAATTGAGCCCATTGGCCCATCATCCCAACAATCCTTGTTACCCAGTTTTGTAATTTTGATCTTGTTTTACTCAAATTTTTCTTTATTGAGGTGCTTACACAGTAAGATTTTTCAAAATTCACATTGATTTCTGAACTAGGGGCATTCGACCATGCCTCATTCAAAAAAAAAAAAAAGATCATCATCATCATCATCTTTTCATAAACAATCAAGATTTCCAAAAATCATGCATTCATTTCTAAACTAGGGGCATTTGGCCATGCCTCGTCCATCTTGAAAAAAAAAATCATCTTTTCCTCAAAAGTCAAGGTTTTCAAAATCATGCTTGCAGACTAGGGGCATTCAGCTATGCCTCATTTAGGTAAGATCACCCGTGTCAAACCCTGTCAAGTAAACTCAAACATTTGCACCACAAAGCTTCATCAGGTAAACTCTAAACTTTTCTGAATCAAGCTCTTACAAGAATAAGTCCATACATTTCAAAGTCATCAAATGAAAAGATTAAAGAGTGATAGTTCATGAGTTATACAAATTAACTGACTAACAATCAACTCTTGTTTTTCTTGCAGGAAATTAAAAGAGGAAAAATCTCCTGAACATCATTTTTTCAAAGGACAAATCTCCTAACAAACTTTTCAAAGGGATAAATCTCCTAAACAAATTTTCAAAAGGATAAATCTCCTAAACCGATTTTCAAATGACAAATCTCCTAACAAACTATTCAAAATGATAAATCTCCTAAACAAATTTCCAAAAGGACAAATCTCCTAAAAAAAATTTCAAAGGAAAAATCTCCTGAACAAATCTTCATGAATGCATCTTCATAAAAGGGAAAATCTCCTGAATAAATCTTCATGGACACATCTTCATAAAAGGAAAAATCTCCTGAACACATCTTCAAAAGAAAAAATCTCCATGACCAAATTTTCAAAGGATAAATCTCCATGAACAAATCTTAAATGGACATATCTCCATGAACACATCTTTAAAAGGAAAAATCTCATGAACAAATCTTCCTTAACACATCATCATAAAAGGAAAAATATCCTGAATAAATTAAGGAAAAATATCCTGAACAAATCTTCAAAGGAAAATTCTCCTAAACAAATCTTCAAAGGACAAATCTCCTAAACAAATCTTCAAAGGACAAATCTCCTGAACAAATCTTCACAAGATAAATCTCACGAACAAATCTTCAAGAACAACTCCAAATCCCAAATTGTCAATTCAAAATTTTCATTCCCAAGTTTTCAATTTCAAATTCTCAATGCCCAAATTTTAAACTCAAATCTTCAGTTTTCAAAACAAAATCAAATTTCAGATTTCATGATCAAAATTCCAAGACTTAATGTTCAAAATTCTAAGGCTCAAAATTTCAGATTTTAAGTTTCAAATTTCAAGTAAAAATTTCTAGGTTCCAAAGTCTTAGAATTCGAAATAAGAATTTCAAAACTTCTAAGTTTCAAAAATCAAATGTTTCTCAAAAGAAAAATCTTTTGTCAATTAAACTTTTCTTGATAAAGTTCAAATCAAGAGTGAGCAAATGAAAATCACGCATCTCAGAAACAGTGGGACCACGAAGCAACTATCAATTAAAGTCTAACTCTAAATTCTGAATTTTTTCAGAAAGCAGATCTAGATCGAAGTAGAAGATGACCTTTGATCGTCATTCCCCTCCAGATTAGAGTAGAAAAGGACCTTTGATCGACATTTCCATTCCAGATCAAAATAGAAGAAGACCTTTAATCGTCATTCCAATAACTCCAGATCAAAGTAGAAAAGGACCCTTTGATCGTCATCCCAGATAACTCCAATTTCAAGATCATGATTGGAAAGTTTACTGGTCACCCCAATTGTCAAGAATCATTTCCAGAATCATCAATTACCAACTAAGTCCGGTATTTTCATTTTTTGTCAAAAGATAAGGCATTAGTTCTATGTTCCAAAGTTTTAGGTTCAAGGGCTAGGTAATCTTTGAAAATTCAACCTCAATTAAATCATGGTCACTAAAATCAGTGTCTTTGATTTACATTGACATTCGCTTTTCAAGCTCTGTCAATGAGGGGCATTCTATAGACACTCAATTTTGCACCCATAATTTAATCAAGGAGAATGATTTGAATGACCATCTATGTACCTCAAAAATCATGATTGTATTACATACATAAATTTGTTCTTGCATTACATGCATCAACTAGTCTTTGCATTAATTCATTCGTGGCATGTCATAAAAATGATCTTGAGATTTGTTGGGAAATTTAGACCCTAGTTGATAGAATTAACAAGTTTTAAACCCAAGTTATTAATTAGATTTATTATGAATAAAACTTGTTAAAACAAACAAACATCAATATCATGTCAAAATCATGCAACGGAAAAATAAATAAGACAAGATATGATGACCTAGAAAAACCAATGAAACAAACTAGTTTCACAGTAAAAAACTTGGGGAGAAACATTCCCAAAAAGCAATCCACTATAGTAAAGAAAAGTTTCAGATTTAATACAAAACCTTTGTCCCTACACTCTACAATCCCCATAGATGAACTTACAGCAGAAACCTTCTACCGCTTCAGAACCTCTGAACTCTTCAATATATGAACGCCACCCTTTTGCACGGATCCCAGTATGTGACTAACCAATAATGCACGGCTCCTAGTACGTGACTAACTCACCAACTTGAAGAAGACGTTGGCTGCAAAATTCTTCACTTCATCAACAATGAAAATCAAGAAGCACTTGGTTACAAAACCTTAAGGCGCAAAGACACAATAGCTTCTTTCAAAGAGAATAAGGCACTTGATCACCTTTTGCATGTGTTCTTCTTATATTTTCTTATGTGACGGCCTTTAAAATAAGCCTTATATCTGTCTAGAGTTGTGAGAAAAGAAACCTTACACAAACACATAAGCATGGGCTAAAAATCATATTTGAAAAATTGATTTTCGTAATTCTCGATAGATAGTATCTGTCAAGCAGCTGTTGAGACCTCGATAGTTAGCTATCTATCAAGAATCTGTCCAACTTTAATGAACAACCCTTCTTTATTTGTTTCTTGGACAGGTTTGCATGGCTTCAATACTAGACTTAAACTCTTGTTCTTTGAAGTATTAAACACATCCTAGATCTACCCAATTACAAATAAAGTACCTTCTGTCAAAGGATTAGCCAATTACATAAAATATATCATTAACAATCTCCTCCTTTGGCAATACGTGACAAAACCACAACAAATGAACATATGAGAGAAGTCATAAATCACTCAACTCATACTCACTTGTTAAGTACATTAAAATCTATCATAACACAAACTCTTGAAAAATTTTGCAAGAAAAGAGTTTATGGCAAGAAGATTTTAACAACATGTATTTCTAAAACACTTTAAACAAAACTCATCAAGGTATCTTTGTGTGAGACAGAAATAAGAGATTGCATACAATAAAGAAACATGTGTATAAAGATAGAAAAGAAATAACATATGTAGAGGTAGGTGAAGAAAACATACATCATATATATATATATATATATATATATTAAGGAGAAAATGGGAAGGTAAAAAAAAAAAAATTAAAAAAATTGCCTATAACTCGACTTCATGGAGGTCAAGTTACAAAATGCCACTATAGGCTCCTTAAAACGCCGCTATAGGGTTCCAGAATTTTTTTTTTTTTTAACTCGATTTATCTCAAATTGAGTTACAAAATATGGATATTTTCTTAATTAGTTTGGAAAGGGAACAAAACGCTACAATTTTTGCTCAAAAAGGGCATTTGCCAATTTTTCCTATATATCAAAGATAAGCACAATGTATGTAAACATGGTCACAAGATCGGTGTACAAGAAGAAGGAGGTAAGCACTCCCCCTAACAATATGAAACACATCTCCCCCTTACAAAGGCATGTATTTCTCCCCCTAACATGTAGAATCTTAAAAAGAAACCAGAAATTCTCCTCCTTTTTGTCATGATTGACAAAGGGTAAAAGAAGCTAGAAAGCTTCACCCGAAAAATATAAAGATGATCAAAGGGGTACAAAGAATCCATATAAATGCATGAATGTAATGAAACAAGATGCTATGGATGACAATATAAAAGAAAGATGCAAAATATGTGAAAAACAATGCATGCAAGAGAATCTCGACAAATCAAGAAGCTGTTGAGCAGCTATCGAGCAGAAGCCAACCTCGATGGATCGAACAGCTATCGAGCAACTATTGAGCAGACAGAGAGTTTCTCGATGGATCGAGAAGCTATCGAGAATATGATAAAAAGAAGCTAAAAGGTCTTGATAGTTAGCCTAGCTGTCGAGAGGTGTCCAGCAGCTGTCGAGATTGCTTAAAAACAATTTTTCAAGAAGAGAAAAAACACAGATATGAATGCAATCAAGCATGCTAAATAACCTAAGATCCAAACAACATTTTAAGCTCTTAAAAACATCTCTCAACAAGAAAAATGATAAGCACATAGATCCAAAACACACACACACACGCCAAGCAAGTCTAACCAATTTTATATTTTAAAAACAAGTCAAGACAATTTAGTGAGCATACATTAACACATGTATTCCTTGTGATGGCCAAATCATATTGTATCTACATATATATCAAAAGTACTAAAGAATATTGCGTGTTGTGTGTGAAAAACATCGCAAGATTGCATATGTCAACATGTTATGACGATTTGAGATATGAGAAATCATTTTAGCTCACACACAATTATAACTGTTTGATGTGGACTATCACCTTCGAGGTACATTCTATAACTTCCACATCTCCTAGAATACACATTTGCAATCATATATAAAGCATTTTTTTTTTTTTTTGCTTTTTGCTTTTTGCTGTTCTTTGCATATTTTTCTTTTAAACAAACCATGCATGGGCATATAAGAGATAGAAAAGAAATACCCAATGATATTAAGCATTTGACATTCCATTATTTCTATGCCGAAACATAAAAATGTCATTTCATGATTGGCGAGCAACAGTGGTGAAATAATTATTTATGCCTTTCTCTTAGGATTTTCTAATCATTCCCGTCAAAAAGAGTGATACAAGTATTAAGTACAATAGATCACTCAATATTACTCATTACAAACACAAGCCACAAAGCTCACTGGCTTAATTGTGCATAGAAATGCTCATCTAAGTTACAAAAGATACAAAGTTTAGAAAACTTTATTTCAATGGCCATCCAAGGTACACAAGTACCAGTGTACACAAAACACATACTGTTTTTGTATTTTTCTAATTTTTTATTTATTTTGAAAACAAAATAAGATAAAAACTAAATAACCAAACAAAAATAGACAAACAACATGAAAGCATGAAAGAAAGATGCAAATGCATGAAGGCATGATAGAAAGGTGTATATGCATGAAAGTATGATTCCAAAAGCAGATATGAAATCAAGCAAAGAGAGTCCTACTTTAGATAGAAAAATTAAAGTAGAGAACAAACAAAAAAGACAATTAAGTCTTAGGCTCCTTTCTCACCCACACAACACGAATCTTTGGCCGTGAAGATGAAAAGGCACGTGTTCTAGTATGTCTATTAAAGGACATAGAAGAATTATAATTCTCCTGAAATTGAGTTAAAAAGTTCAAGACTTTTAATAACTCTCCAAACAAATGTGTAGGTGCTTGAGAGGAAACCCATGACCATTTGAACACTTGCTTTTGAGGATACAACTTAAAGCAATTAGGACAAATGTGTCCAGAAATACCACAATGGTGACAAACATAAGGTCTAACAAAGGATTTAGAATTAGACAAATCAATTTTGGATTTCATACCTTTATTACCTTTCTCAGATTGAGGTACAAAGACAGTCCTTGATCCAGAAGCCGTGGAAGAGGAGGGGCTGGAGGAGTCAACATATCCTAAGCCAGCCTTATCAAAACTAGGCTTTTGAGCACTCAAGACCTCATCAAGCTTTGCACTAGACATCCTCTCTATTTGAGTTCTAGCTTGACTAAGCTCTACCCCAAGATTCTTGATCTTCTCTTCTAATGAGGTGTTCTCCATAACAAGAGTCTCAACTAACCTTGTAGTCTCATCTAGTTTGACCAACAGATCAGCTTTTTTCAGTTTTTACCTCATCTCTTTTCTACAAAGATGAGAAGTTTTTTCAGATTTTATGAATTCAGTGCATAACTTATCATAGGCTTCCTGAAAGGTCAACTTCTTGGGTACTTCATCATCAGAAGAATCCTCATTGTCACTTGGACTGTGCAAACCTGTATCGGAGCCGACAAGACTGACCGATGCTGACATTCCCACACCGCCACTGCCACCAACCAACGGAGCCGATACCGACAATCGGAACGTGAAAGGACATCCGACACCGGTGCAATATAGTTGTCGGAGCTGCAAATCCCTCACCGATGGGTGCCGAACCGAACCAATATAGGTAAATAGTTTAATAGTTTTTCAAACTTTTGGATACAACATCGTTTACTGAGTATGGATTTTAATTTTTTTTACTAAAACGTCACCGTTTGTTCTAGGTTTTCAGATTTCCCTCCCTTTAAATACACTCTATTCTCTCTCATAAGACTTAACTCTCTCTCTCTCTCTCACTCTCGCCTCTCGCCAGATTGATGACTCGTGTTTAAGCTCGCACTGGCTCACCGCGAATAGGCGCCCATAGTCACCAGTAAGCCATCTTTGTGTCTTGGGTTTTGTAGTACGAACTTTACATGCTGGCTACTGGGTTTGTGTTTCTTTGTGAATGTTTGCCTTACATGGTAACATGGGTTTGTGTTTTTTGTTATTCTTTGTGTCTTGGGTTTGTGTTTCTTGTTATTTTACATGCTACAAACATTGTACTCTGATTTATGAGAAAACAATCAAAACACGTTATTCTTGAGTTGTTGATAAGGTGAATAGTAAAGGTGATAAGGAGTGGGTGAGGGTGAGGGTGAGGGTGAGGGTGAGTGGGCGACCCCAGACCCACCGACTCTATTTTCTCTACTTTAATGAGTTTCTCTGTTTTTGACTTTATAGTTTATATTGTGAGGTAAAAACAAAAATGTAAAATATAAAACAAAATGTTGAGATAGTTTTTTAAAAAAAAATCTTAAATTGATCTAATCGGTCCAATTAATAATAGAATCCCTTTTTTTTAATGTTTTTTTTTAATGGTAAAGCAGGTGAATACTGAATAGTACGTGTCTAAAGGAATGTTAAAACTGACCAAACTGATCAAATCGAGCCGACCAAACCGTACCGCTATAGGTCGAAAAACCAACCCTAATCGGTATGCATCAGTTTTAATTATGAGAAACCGATCCCTATCGGTTCAGCAACAAATTCGAGAAAAAAATCGAGCCGACCGAACTGCGCACACCCCTAACTATCACTAGCAGTCTCCACAATCACCTTATCGGCTGTGGCAGCAAAAGCCATCAAATGACCACATTCATCCACATACTCATCAGAAGATTCATTCTTAGTATCACTCCATGTAGCAACCAACCCTTTATCTTTTGACTTCTTAGCCTTTTCCTTCATAATGTAGTTTGGGCACTCTATCCTCATATGACCAAAACCTTTGCACTCATGGTACTGGATAAGGGGTTTCGCACTCTTACCTTTCCTAGAGGATTTAGATTTCCTAGGAGGTTTGTCCTTATCCTTTTTCCTAAACTGAAGAAGCTTGATAATCTCATCAGCTATGAAAGTTAGATCCTCATCCTCATCTTTATCTTCAGATTCATCAATCTCTTCCTTTATACCCTTAAGAGCCAAGTTTCTACTCTTTCTACCTTTTCCCATTAAACTTAATCCTATCTCATAGGTTTGAAGGTTCCCTACAAACTCAGTCGAAGGAAGTTGATCAATGTCCTTGACTTCTTCAATGGCAGTGATCTTGGCATGGAATCTTTCAGATAAGGACCTAAGGATTTTCCTAACAATTTTGGATTCTGCTATAGATTCTCCAAGGTTGAAGGCAAAATTCACAATATCCTTGAGTTTAGCATAGAACTCATCAAAGGTCTCATCCTCCTCCATCCTTATTTCTTCAAAACTACTAGTGAGTCTTTGAAGTTTCACAGTCTTTACTGCCTTGGTACCTTCATAGGTGGTCTCAAGAATTGTCCATGCTTCCTTGGCAACTTCTGTGGATGATATTTTCTTGAATTCCTCATTGGTCACCTCACAAAACAAAGCATTCAAGGCCCTATTGTTGAAATTTTCTGCTTTGATTGTTGCTTCATTCCAATCCACTGTCGCTTCCTTTGGCTTAATTTATCCAACTTTAACAGCTTGTCATACCTATTCACCAAAAGCCTGCAAAAAAACTTTCATATGAACTTTTTAGTACGCATAATTAGTGCCATCAAATAAAGGAGAAATCAAAAGAGATTGTCCATAATCCATGACAACAGGGGTCAAGGATCACATTTAGGAAATTAATCCAATCAGAGTGTACCCGCTCTGATACCACTTGTTGGGAAATTTAGACTCTAATTGATAGAATTAACAAGTCTTAAACCAAAGTTATTAATTAGATTTGTTATGAATAAAACATGTTAAAACAAACAAACATCAATATCATGACAAAATCATACAGCGAAAAAATAAATAAGATAAGCTATAATGACCCAAGAAAACTAATGAAACAAACTAGTTTCACAGTAAAAAACTTGGTGAGAAACCTTCCTGAAAAGCAATCCATTATAGTAAAGAGAAGTTTCAGATCTAGTACAAAACTTTTGTCCTAAACTCTACAATCCCCGTAAATGAACTTACAGCAGAAACCTTCTACCGCTTCAGAACCTCTGAACTCTTCAATATATGAATGCCACCCTTTTTGCACAAATCCCGGTACATGACTAATCAATGATGCACGGCTCCCAATACGTGACTAACTCACAAACTTGAAGAAGATGTTGGTTGCAAAATTCTTCACTTCATCAACAATGAAGATCAAAAAGCACTTAGTTACTAAACTCTAAGGCACAAAGATACAGTAGCTTCTTTCAAAGAGATTAAGGCACTTGGTCACCTTTTCCATGTGTTCTCTTTGTATTCTCTTGTGTGACGGCTTTTAAAATAAGTCTTATATATGTCTAAGATTATGAGAAAAAAAACCCTACACAAATACATAAGCATGGGCCGAAAATCAAATCTGAAAAACTGATTTTCATAATTCTCGATAGATAGTATCTATCAAGCAGCTGTCGAGACCTCGATAGCTATCTGTTAGGAATCTGTCTAGCTTTAATAAACAGCCCTTCTTTACTTGTTTCTTGGACAGATTTGCATGGCTTTAATACTAGACTTGAACTCTTATTCTTTGAAGTATTAAACACATCCTAGATCTACCCAATTACAAGTAAATTGTGTTTTGTCAAAGCATTAGCCAATTACATAAAATATGTCCTTAACAAGATTCTAACAGTCACAACGGTGTTTCGTTTCCAAATCAGACCATCGAATCGAAAGATATTGCATGATCAAGTTTGCACGGTCAACATGCATTGTGTCTAGGTAAGGTCGACCACACATGATCGGTTTAAATTAATTCTAATTGATTAAGCCATTAAAATTAATTAAATAATTTTGTGATTGGTTGATAATTAGTGTTTAAAATAGGATTGCATGCATAGGAATAAAAGGGATGATTGGATAATCTAAACTATATTAAGATTTATTTTAGGGTGTTTATCTACAAGATAATTGTTCTTAAATAGCCTGAATTATCTAGAAAAGAGATGAAAAATCATAGACAGAGGATGAAAACACATCTAGGTACATGGACCGGCCAAAAAACTCTAGAAGAGGAGTCCAAACGGCACCCGAACGCAAAAGAACGTTCAGAGTCCAAAGGCCAATTCAATACTTTTAGAGTGTAGTTCGGCACTCTAAAAGTGCCGAATTTCCATGATTTGGGCTTTGGCCCAACGGCCTTCGAGTGACGGTAATGCATAACCTTTTCGATCTTTTTGCCAAAGGATGCGTCCGGATTCAAACCCTAATCATCCGTACCTATTTTTTAGAGCCCTCTGACCTCTATAAATAGAGATTGAACCTCATAATTCAGCACCTTTTTTTTACGCTATGAGAGGCACACTTTTTAAGGCTCTCAAATTGCTGATATTTGTTAATCCTCTCTGAGATTTGCTGCTTAAATTAGGGATTTTAGGTTTCAAAGATAACTAAATAAGTTTCTTTGAACCCTAAAACATCCTCTCAAGAACAAGGGGTGCTCATGCAAGAGGTTGTTTTCAATCGCTCTCTCTTTTTTATGCTATCTTTTTATGGTGATAAATTTTTTATCCATAGCATGAATTGTTAATTGTTGTTTTGTTTAAAGCATGATTGTTTTTTATGTGATTGTTATAATCTCTTTCTTGAATGTCAATGATCTGCATGTGAACAATTCTTTTTCTTAAAATAAAAGGGATCTACATTTTTATTAGGTGTAGATTTGGATTTTTCTTGAAATAAAACATATCTACATCTTTATTAGATGTAGATCTGATTTTTCCTCAATACAAAAACATATCTACATCATTCTTAGATGTAGATCTGAATTTTTGTCAAATAAAAACGGATTTGCATCTTTATGAGATGCAAATCTGAATTTTTCTCAATTAAAAATTGATTTATATTTTTCTTAGAATCAAATTTGATTTTTCTTTGATACATGCATATTTGAAATTTAAAAAAAAAAAAAAAAAAAATAAACATGATTGTGTTTGTGTTTGTGTTTGTGTTTGTTTTCTTTAATTCATGTTGCATAAATTTAGATTATGAGTGAAACTCTCTTCTTTAAAATAAAAAATAAAATAAAATAAAAAACTCTTTTTCATTCTTTTTAAACATATAAAAACAGATCTGATTTTTCTGCCTTTAAAAACTTTTTTTTTTAATCATCACAAAACATATCTGAATTTTTATCACCAAAAAACCATTTTTCCTACATATAAAAAACAGATCTAATGTTTTTTAAAATCACAAGACTTTATTTTATGTAATGAAAGCATATCTGAATTTTTATCACCAAAAACCACTTTTTCTACATACTACAAAACAAATATGGTATTTTGACAAATTAAAATCACTTTTTTTTTTTACAATAAAACCAATCTGGATTTAAAAAAAAAAAAACAAAAAAACAAAAGAAGAGACTGCATTCATAAATAAATTTGTGTGATTTAATTTTTGGTGTCACATGTTCAACATATCATTCATGACATGCATAAAAAGGTACATTGGTCACAAGATTCTAGAAGACCAGGCTTTGTCTAAGTGGAATGAGTGCCTAACACCTTCTCATTCCATAACCTAGTATCCGGATTTAGGTCTTTGGCTAAGTAGATCTAGCCTTGTCTTTGTTTGTTTTGGGTAGAATGTAATTAGGACAACAAGCCATGTAAATATTTGGTAGATTGTAACTAGGACCCAAAGCTATGTAACTTTTCAATTTTCCAAATATGTAATTTTTTAGTCAATCAATGAAGAGAACAATTCAATCATGTATTTAATTTTTTCTTTTTCTTTTTTTTATTAAAAAAAATAAGTGACGACTCCATACCACTTACCCAAAAAGAGAGGTGCCCTAAAAGGTACCCGAATCTCCTTTTTGAGGGACATTTTTTTATCGAGGTCTCTCACAAATACCAGTACAGTATCGACTACATTGATTCTACCACAACATGCTTTGTATTATGCCGAAAAGAGAAATCTTTCATTTCCGCCTAAAACAATGAAACACTTTATATTCTCTAATACCAATTTATGGTCAACCCATCTAAGCATTCTACCACAATTAACCTTCTATCCTATTAATAAAAGGAATCTTCTATTCACGACTAAAACTATGAAGCACTTTCCTTTCTTTAATTACCAATTCTAGAAATAAAGCATACACTAATATAGACCCATCAAAAGCCCACTGTCCTAAGCAATTTGAATCATTTGGGTAAGTGCATGTCATGGACTCACAATCAACCTCAATTACCACTATAAAGAGGGGTGACAACCCAACAAAAATGAACAAGTTACAAGCTTCAATTACCATAATTAATAACAGAGAAATAAACTTCATGTTCAACAATACAAAGAGCAACCCACAAATTATCATATCCCATCCACAAATTTTAAAAGTTTCATGGTGGGTTATCCGTCCAACTAATTTTACAATATTTTATTAAAAATTTTCAAAATGATGTTTACTAATGTATCAAAGCCGGTCAAAAAGTGTGTTAGTGAAAACCTTAGTCTATAACCAATATAAAACCAAACCTATTTAACTTTTGATTTACCTCATTATATTGTGCCGTGTAAGATTTTGAGGTCTCGTTATTTTACTCGACATTATTTTAATATATATTATTAATTGAATTTATCTTTTATGCTATATCTATACATTATTTTTGATAATTCGTTACAATAAGAGAAATGGAATTTGAATCTTGAATATCTCCATTAGAAACACCAAGAGGTGCTAGTTGTGGTCTTAGCACATGCATTTTCTTTAAACGGTAGAATATATAGTTCTATACACAAATTAGACATTTAAATGTCTAATTTTAATTACATATTTATCGAATTTCATTGCACAAAATCATATCATGTTAAACTTTCTTGTGTATTACACGAGTTACCAACTTCGTAACTAATTAACAATATATTTTTTTTTTTGTTGCCTAACATTGCACATGTTCAGTTTTAAGAAGTGAAGAGTAAAACTTAATATTCAACGCATGGTATACGGAGCACCATATTTAAGGTATAAGGTGGATTAACCTAAAAATGCCAGGCTTATTCAAACCTTGAAAAACCTGCGGTCAAGAACATGGAATATGAGGGCCAACCTTAAACCTATTATCAAGAATGAGGACAAGGACCACCTTCTAGTGATAAAGGGGCGTTGAAGTAAAAAAGTATATGATTGAACTTATAGAGTGGTTTGACTTAATCCTCTAAACTTGTGGTCCTTCCCGTGAGAGATGATCACAATAATGAAGGAACCCTTTTAACGAGGTTTAATGTTATAGGTTAAAAAAAAAAAATTTAATATTTACAAGCATGATAATTGAAGTATATTAATCACTGTTGAACTAATTATAAGTAATGTTTGGTGGCACTCTTTAATAATTAACTAGATAGTAAGCACTCCGCATGCTACTTAAAGAAGATAAGATTGTGTTATACGCATAACGCATATAACTCAATTATCTATAGGTACGTAGTTTGTGAAAACAAAAACGAAAAATTAGTATGCGGCCACATCGAGAAGGCGATGAATGAGGACCATGCATGAAAAAAGATTGGAGTTGTTGTTCTCTTAATAAAGTAATTCTTAGTTATTTTTGAAAAATAGAGAATGGTGCTCTCTCCTCTTACATTTATGGTGGAGTCCATTCATTAAATTCATGATTAGGTCCACCATATATAGAGAGAATGGAGCACTATTTATCCGTACTCCGAGAGTACTTAGCTAAGAATTTTTCCCCTTAATAAGGGATTCAATGGATGGAAAGTGGGAACTTTTAGGAGGAAGAGGAAGACTTGCCAGAAGAGGAAAGGAAATCAAAGAGGACCACCATGTTATTTGTACCAATAATAAGGTGAAGCAAAAGCATTTTACTGATGGATCCCACATCGTTTCAAGTGTACCCGTGGGTGTTAACTCCTATATCAAGGAATAAAGAAAGTTGTATATACATATAATCCATATTTATTGACTTAAACTTTTAATTTAGAGTATTGTCTCATAATATATATCTAATGTACTCTTGATCATCTTGTTTGGTTCAAAGAAAAATATTTTCTAGAAAATATTTTTCACATTTTACCATGTTTATTTGGGTGTAAAATTTGGTTAACTATCAAATTTAGCCTCCCAAGCGTAAAATGTTTAATGCCTAAATGAAGTGTAAAATATTTTACACTTTTTGTCTCATGACTATTATCCCTTCTCACTCTCAAGTTCTTCCTTCCCACAAACTAGAGCCACCAATCCACTCTTAGCCTCAGGTTCGTCGACACCAATCATCATTAGTAGCTCTCATTACCTAATCCACCTACGCCTAGGCCTGTTCAGATTCTGCCCGCAACTAACAAAATCGGTCTACACCGATCCAAGCCGCACCCATTTGAGCTTCACCTGAGGTGTATGGCACGGTGGTCGAACACGATTTGCGAGTACCGATGACGGCCAGTGTGGCGAGCAGTTTTGGGTTTTGCATTCCGATGTGTAACCGAACCTACTGCCATGTATGTATATATATATAGTTTAACATATACGTAAATGTATATGTAATCATGTTTCAATTTCAAAATAAAAGAAATTTCTAGAGAGAGATATAGAGTACTAGTGCTGTGCAATAGAGAAAAGAGACGTGTAAGTGAGAAAGGAGAAGGAAGAAGAGAAAAAAAAAATAGGGTTAAGTTTAGTGATTTAAAATGACTTCGTTCCATTAAATTTTTTTTTTTTAATTTGATACAAAACAACGTCGTTTTGAAACTAATATTAATTTTAATAATAATTTCAAAACGACATCATTTTAGTTTGTAGGTTAAATTTCTGAATCTCTTTTAAATGTTGTCTTCTCTTATCTTTAATCTCTTGTCTGCCTCTCCCCCTTTCCCCTCTCTCTCTCTCTCTCTCTATCATTCCTCAGCCCCTGCCTTCGCCACCAGCCCACCACCGTCATCCACTGGATGCCACCGTTTCCAAGGTTTCCCCTTTCATCTCTCTTCTTTGTCACAACTATTATCTAGAAATTTCAAGAGGATGTTTTGATGCTTAATACCTAGCTACTATAGTTCTCCTTTCTATGCTTTCTTCCAGGTTTGAAAATTTATATAATGCTCAATATATACTTGCTTCTCCTTGCAATGCTTTTTAGAAAGATGGAGAATTTGTTTGAAAATTTTGTGAAAGATTTTGAACATGTTTGTCTATTTGTTTCTTTTTTTTCTTTTCTTTTTTCTTTTCTTTTTTTGAATATTTGGGTTGTTTGATATTTTTTATGTGGGTTGCTTGATGATTCTTTTTATTTTTTTAATTATTTGTTTGTTTTATTTTTGCACCGAATTAACCGCACCACCCCGCTATGGTCTTCCAAACCTAGTGTAGACCGATTCCTACCCTTCATATGTGAGGTGCGGTCAAGCATGAGGACAAACCGCACCCTATAGGTATGGTGCAAAATTCCCCCCCCCCCCCCCCCCCCCCCCCCCCCCCCCCCCCCCCCCCCCCCCCATAACCGGCCACACCACACCGTGTACAGGTTTACCTATGCCATCGTTGGCTCCACTCACCAATTCTTGGTTCGACCACTTAAATCCACCGATTCTTTTTTTTTTCCAATCTAACCATGCAATTAGATCCTCCATCACACTACTCAAACTCCACAGTCGTCAACTCACCCATTGGTTCTCATATCTGGTTTTTTTTTTTTTTTTTTAACCACTACGTGGGTTTATTGATTTGGGCTTTTTGGCTGGTTTATAGGTTGTGGTGGGTGGCTGGTTTTTGAGATGCAATGGGTGGCTGGGATGGTTTGTAGGTTACAGTGGTGGTTGGGTTTGGTGTTTTGGTGGGTGGTTGGCCGACCTTGGTCTTTTTTTTTTCTTCTTTTTTTTCCTTCTTCATCAATTTGTGGATTTGAGTGGTCAATGAAGTTTTGGAGTGGTGGTGGGTTTGTGCAGATCTAGTGGTGGTTTGGATGGTTAGTGGATTGGTTTTTACTGGAACCGGTGGTGGTTGCTTGAAAATATTTTTTGCATTTTCAGGAATGTAACCAAACACAATAAAATGAAAATATTTTATATGCAAAATATTTTACCTTTACAAATATTTTACGTCATAACAAACAAAGCATTAAATGACTTTTCATCAAATCAAATAATAGATATTTTGGGAAATTTGATAGAAATTATGATTTTCCCATTTGTATATGTTGAATACGAAAGTAAACCAGTACTTGATAAGATTTTTAAAAGATATGATATCTCATAAAGAATTATATCTTATTATCAGGGAAGATGTATCAAGATGAAATGATGGGAAACACTACAAGAAATCTATACTATTGTGGCGGTTTTTTTGCAGCAGGTGCAAAAACTGCCGCTATATGTCATATATTGCAGCGTTTTTTGGGACCGCCGCTATAGGTATAGTTTTTTGTGTCGTCCTACAGTGGTGGGACTTAAAACCACCTCAATATATATGTTTTAGTGGCGACAGCTTAGATATATCGACGCTCCAAAAACCTGCCGCTATAAATATATCATTTTGCATAGATACTATAGCGGCGGTAAAGAAAAACACTGCAATATGCAAGTTGTAGCAGCGTTTGTATGATCGCCACAATAGGGACTCCTTCTTGCAACACTTTTTCTTAGTTATAGCGGCAGGTTGGATCGCTGCTATATACCTTTAAATTTCCAGCCCCAAAATTTCTCCTTTTTTTTTTTGTCTTCCCTCTTATTAGTTTTTCACTTTTCCCACTTATTCACTTACACTCTCTCCAAACTCTCACTCTTGCCAAAACCCTCACTTCATCTCCATCTCTGTCGGCGTCACTTCATCTCTGCCACTGCCGCCATCACTTCATCTTCACACTCGCCGCCGAAGCTTTCAATCCGAGCTAACCCCCTCATCGAAGTCTAACCCATTCGCCGGTTTCACTCATTTTTGGTAAGTTTCATTCTTTGCATTTTAACTTTCCTTCATTAGATCGATCTATTTTTTCTATTTTTTTTATTTTTGATCGATGCTTCTCGATTTCCTTCTCGGTGCAAGGAATGTTTTGCTTGAATCATCGGAGACATCGTGAGCCCTCTCTCTCTCTCTCTCTCTCTCTCTCTCTCTCATTTCTTTTTATGTAAATTCAGAAGCCAAATAAAAGTTTTTTTTTTTTCAGGAATGAAAATTTGGGGTTTTTAAAGCATAATGATTGGAATCTATAAGAAGATACAAAGGCACTTCAATTTCTTCAGGTATCTCTCTACCACTCTCTTTTTACTTTGAAAAATGTATATATTTCTTTCTGCAATCTACTCTTTCTTTCTTTTTTTTAATATTGTTGAAATTAAACCGACCTAAAAATAGCATTTGTTAAATTGTTGGGTTTGTAATGTTTAGCAATGGAATAAATTGTTGGTTTGTATTCTGCATCTGAGAAATGTCATTTGGATTATATGTTGAGTACAAGTAGTCTCCTTTTTAAGTTTTTAACCAATGTCTTGATGTTTCATTTGAATTTTGGCATGAGGAGCTTGTTCTTTAACAATTTGAGAGGCTTGATGCCCAATCAGGTAGTTGAAATTACCAACCATATTTTCCTATTTCATTAACATCCAAGATTTATAAAACTTATACAATATTTTTTAGGGCTGCTCCATATATAATAAAAGCATTGAATAAACATATATTTTGTAACTCATTATGCTTGGTTCCTTGCATTATATTGGTATTCTCTCTTTCTAATCTCTTTGGATTATTATAATTTATAGGGTTGGTATGGTTGTAGATATTTTTTCCCCATGCAGTTGCTGACCTTTTCGTTTTTACAAATGAGTTTAGAGATTGGGGATGGATGGGGGAATTTGATAAAAGTTATTGATGAGTGTGTAAAATATTTGTCATTGTGCGACGAGGAGTTGGCGAGGAAATAGGGATGGAGATGGATGGAAAGGAATGGAGGTTGGTGTGGGCTCCTTTTTGATCAAAAATAATTCCTGACCTTCCTTGTCACCATTCTCTTAGATACAAGAAGTGCTATTTAATGTATGGATGATGATGATGATGTTGTAGAATCTTAAAAAAAAATTTATTCCTTTCTCTTCCCATTTGCTTTGTTTAAATGGACAAAGACTATGAAAAGATGTTTCTTTTTATAGTTTTGTGGGTTTTTATATTGTTGCCAAGAATGTGATGAAAAAGAAAGCAATCCCCACACTCTCTTTTTACAACTCATTTAACATGATGGACAATGGCCAAGAAGGCATCTCTTTGGACAAAGAGTAAAATGTTGAGCTAATTTGCCCAACTTATATAAATATGTGAAAGCTTGATCATGCATGCTTAGACAAAGTGGATTTTGCTATAAAAATTGGTAGTAACAGCTTCCATTGAGGCACTAATTTGTAGTAGAGATGATTTCCTTAGCTAGTATAAGAAGATTCTGATAGTGGCAAGAAACCTGTAGACAATGGCATAAATGCCTTTCCATAAAGTAAAGACTTCTTTATTTATAAAAACATTGATGTTGTACTATATCACATTAATGCTTTGGCCTTGTTTCTTATTCACTTTCCCTAAAGAAATACAAATGCTTAATGCTTTTTATTTTTATTTCAGTTTCTCGGTTGCTGCAACTAATTTTTAAATAGGAGTAGAATGGGTAATTGTTCTATTGAACTGCAGAAAAGATAATGGGCCGACCGTGATGATTATCAAGGATAAAGAAGGTTACGTATATGGAGGATATGCTTCTCAGCCTTTTGAGAGGCATGGGGATTTTTATGGAGACATGAAGTCTTTTCTTTTTCAAAGAAAGAGCTTACGTATATGAAGTCTTTTCTTTCTAACTATGTGTTTAAAGCAAATTGATTGATCTTGAATGTATTATTTGTTAATCATCATTAGGGTGAGATCAAAGAAAGCTACCTTACATGGTTACTTAGTCATGTGTACAATATATATATATATATATGTGTGTGTGTGTGTGTATGTGTTTGTTTTTAGACCCCTTAAAACACAACCAGATTAACCTAGTTAATTAGTCAAGTAATTACTTAATCAAATTATCAGATCTAGGTTAACACAAATATATCATATCATTGTAAAGTGCGGAAAATAAATAACACAATGTTATGATAACCCAGGAAAACCAAACTGGTAAAAAACCTTGAGAGGATTTAACCTAGCTATCCTCAAGGTAAAACAAATCCACTATGAAAGAATTGAAGTTTACACAATAGCTACTTAGACCACTAACATCCTACTGCTACCTCAAGTAGGAAACTTACTACCACGACCATGTGATAGCTCCGAGTTCACAGACTACTTCTTTCTTGGATTCATAGTAAGTACAAGCACTCCTGCTTGTGTATCTTTAAACTCTTGAAACTACAACTCAATTGATCACCAAGTTCTTGACATCAATCTTAAGATTGGAAACCCTAAGTGTGTATGAAGATAAACACCTCTAGATCTCACAAGAGATTCACACACACAGCATAAAAAGCAACCTCAAAACGTGGCTAGGGTTTTTCCTTTTATACTTATGGCAAAACATAAAACCCTACACATCAAACCGGCTTGGGTTGAGTTGGAAAATTCTGAAGAAAAACAATCTGCACAAGTTTCGATCGATCAAGTCTAATTTTCGATCGATCGAGCCATGCAGATTTACACAATAAATCCTGCAGTACACTTGATTCCAACTTTACACTTAAAGATACTTTAAGCAAGTCTAAAACAAGACTAAACGTTTTAATCATGGTTGCTAATATTACAAATTGAAATTCTAATACATTTAAACCTAAAGTCTTAGAACCCAACAAACTCTCCCTTTGGCAATCCGTAACAAAGCACAAACTTAAACAAAGTGCTCAAAGTTTACAAAAAACAGCTTATTACAAAAACATTGCCCAACAAAACAAATTCAACCTAACTACTATTTATCAGTTGTAAATGTAGACAGCAGCACAACTGAATCAACCTGTATATTCTTATAACACTTAACAAACACATAAACACATGTATGGAAAATACAAGTAAAACAAAATAAATTATTGATTTCACATAACATAAACTACAAGACATATATCATGAATAACCTCATAAATATAAATCAATAATCAATGTAGCATAATGTGAAACAAGAAACAAAAATAAACACATCACAGTATCTCTTCCTCTCATAGACAACCCAAATGAAACAAAATACATCATAAGCCAAAAAAAATATAAATACACGATGAAGCACCTAGATACAATCTAAAGCTCCACAACTCCAAAACTACAAAACTCTCCCCCTATCAACAAAATCTCCTATCCATATGTATTCTCCTTTTTTGTGACGAATTGCCAAAGGGCAATCACTCATCATCAAAAGGAGGTGGTGGAGGTGACCATCTAAAACTCGCCAAATCCGCTCTCAAAACCTGAAGCTCGATAAGCACGTCCACCAACAGCTGACCATGAGCAGCCTAAACGGTCATGACAGTGTCCAAATCACGACGAATGCTGGAAACATCCAAAGTAGAAAGTGGAGGAGTAGCAGCAGCAACAGTCGAATTGACATACGCATCAACAATTGGATCACCTGAAGAAGAAAGAAGAGGAGGTGCACCAGAAGAGAAAGAATCGACTCTAGGGCGCTTAGAGCTAGCTTGCATCTGAGCAGCCCTCTGCCGAAGAAAGGTGGCACCTATAGGAGCTATAATATAAACGGGCTCAGACGCCGAAAACTACTCTAATCCTAAGTGTAACAAAATCCTATGAATGAAAACAGGAAAGAACAGAGCATGAGCAGTAGAACTACTCCTATGAACCTCAATCAAAGAACGAATAAAAAGATAAGGAAAGCTCATAGGAGCATCTGTGACAAAGGCATACAAAAATGCACATCTCTCCAAAGGAATAGTGTGCAGGTGAGAGATAGGCCAAATGGAATGGCAAGAAATCTAGAAAAAGAGATAATGAATCTCGGTCAACTCGTGAGAGGCGATCCAAGGATCAGAACCCCACTGGATAGAAGTATCAGTAATAAATGACATAATATCATCAAGGGGTGAAGACTCATCGTAAGGATAAACAGGATGCTAAACCAGTGGCACCCCAAGAACATCAACCACTACCGAAGGAGTAATGGTGTACTCTTCACCCTGTATCCAACTCTTCACCTGAGTGTTGGAATCATAGGAGTGGACTGAGAGGTTCAAGTAGAACTCTCTGATCAAGGCAGTCAGAAGGAGATGTGAAATGTCCAACAAAGGAAGCCAACCCAATGCTCAAAGTTTCTCCGAATCTCACCATCTAACTCATCTAAAACGACCTTCCTCTAAGCCCATATATTCCTATGAATGTTCAACTTTTCATAAGTTTCCTGGTTTTTCTCACTAAGGAACCTCTCACTATCAAAGAAAGGAGATGAAGTAGAGGTGGAGGTCTTATGAGCTCTAGTCTTCTTAACCATGATGCTAACAATCAAAAGGATAGACACAAAAGAGACAGAGAGAAAAAAACAAAAAATCAAGGGCAGACTGCAAGTTAGCACAAACGTATATAGAAAATAACAATCTATATGATGCATGAACAATATCAACACATAATGCATGCACTAATGCAGTGAGAATAAGTTCAATTTCACTTAAAAATCACAAAATGGCTTGAGCATAGAGTTTATATCAAAAACCCCAAATTTTGAAAAACCACTTTCAAAAATCCCAAAAAATTGATCAACTGATCATTACACAAGATAGAGAACATAAAATAATGATCAAATCAATCAATCTAACAAGCCAATTTCATCAAATTAAGCTCAAGTGAACAAAATCCCCAAATCAAATAGTTTCAAGCCCTAGAATTTCCAATTTTTCCCAAATTAACAAATTTATCAAATTAATTCACAAAGAACAGTTGTATATCATCCCACAACAAAAACCCATTGATAAATTTCCAAAGAAAAGATTGAAAACATCAAAATCCCCAAATTTTCATAGGTTCGAAATTTTCCCCAAATGCACGACAAAAATGCATGAAAACATGAAAATAAATGAAAAATGAAGGGTATAAAGGTCTTACCGGCCTTATAAAACAAAAACCCTTGAAGAAATTTGAGGGGAATCGACAAAAATCTTGCTTTGAATCTTAGACCGATCGAATGGAGAGAGAAAGTGTTTTCAAACTAGTTTGAAAATGATACAACACGTGAAAACACAAAGTTTTAAAAAACTCTCTATGTGATTTTTGATTGATCGAAAATTAGATTCGATCGATCAAAAATTACATTCGATTGATCCAAAAGCAATCGAGCAGCGATCAAAACAGACAGATTCAAACCAAAATTTTAATCGCAATTTCGATCGATCGAGAAACAATTTCAATCGATCAAAAATCTGGAAAAATCAATTTTTTGAAAAACAGAGCAATTTAATGCAAAAACTCCTCAAAGCATAGTATTTTATGAATAAAATGCATGAGTATGAGATGAAATGCTTTTCAAAAACACTTGTAATGAACCCAGATCTCCCAAAAATAAGATTTTCAATCAATTTTTCTTAAATTCTCAAACTTCAAACACATTTTGCATTAAACTCAAGGAAGTTTCAATCTTGGATGGCCAAAACAAAATCACACACAATAACATGTACAAAGTTTAGCAAAGAGTAACTTGTGTAGTGTGTACAACTAGCAAGCGCTTGAAATACATGTGAGGTGATATGTGAATAGTAATCAAGCACAATTTCTACAAAATTCGTCACATAAATTTGAGAGAGACTATCACCTGAAGAGTTATATCATATAACTCTCACATCTCTTAGAATAAAAGTTTTCAATCATGTAAGTTTCTTGATTTGCCTCATAATGTACACACCAATTTTATTTGATCAGAAACTTATTAATAATAGCCAGAATAATGTACACACCAATTTTATTTGATTGATTTAATTATAGTCCAATAATATACACACCAATTTTAGCATTTAAACCGAGGCTACACCTTATGTTCTTTTTTTGCATGTACTACACTTTTTCGAACACAAAATCTTACGATATGCAATAAGGTGTTCATGATTGGCTAGTAAACAGTGGTGAGATGGTTATTTATGTCTTTCTCAATAAGATCAAGTCTAACAATCAAAGACATGTGACTTCAAGATCAAGATCATGTGATCAACAACTATAAACATCTTCTCACACAACATGCACTACAAAACTCAAACTAGTAAAGTGCAATAAAATAAGCTCATCCAAGCTAAATAAGGTACATAAAAATGTTATGTAAAGATAAATTGACCAACCTTGATTTCAAATCCAAGAAATAATGCAAAACACATTTTGCTTCACTTTTCTCTTTTTTTTTTTTTTTTTTTTTTTTTGAAAAGAAATAACAAAAATAACCTAAAATGAAATGCATAAATGTTATACAATGTAAATCCTAGAAAAGCAAAGAAAACAAAAACAACAAAGAACAAATGTCACAAAGAGTAGAGTGACGAAGCACAAGGACCATGTCAGAAAAACTCAATTAGATCGAGTATTTTGCATCCAAAACTTTTTAGATGCAACTCTAGCATTGGAGTTGTTATCCATATTAGAATTCTGAGCAACTCTATGATTGGAATAAAGGTTTAAAGCCTTTACCAACTCACCAATAAATACCATAGGATCTTGTGCTTGAGGCACAAGTACTTTTGGCTTATTTGCTCGCTTAACAGCTTGCAACTTGAAACAGTTTGAACGAATGTGTCCAGACTTTTCACAAAAATGACAAGCCCATGCAGGTCTATCATGCAACTTGCCCTAAGGAGGGTTAGGAGTCCAAGTTTAGATTCTTGAAGATCAACCCTAATTTTTCTAGGAGATGTAACTTCAATAGGTTTGACAACCTCGCTCACGGGAGGCTCAAAAGAAGAAACAAAGTTTGTGGAATGAGTTTCAGGCACAAAGATGCTTTCTACAAAACCTAAACCAGTTTTGTCTAAGGGAGACTTTTGAACACTCAGCATGTGATCAAGTTTGGAGCTTGCAGACCTATTAGTTTGTTCTCTAGCCACAGATAATTTAAGTTTCAAATTCTTAATTTTATCAAGCAAAAGCATGTTCTCAATCTTCACATTATTCAACAATTCATTAGCATCAAACAGTTTCACAAGCAATTTTTTCTTATCAAGTTCAAGGGATGCAATTTTCTTTAAGCCTAAATCAACACTCATAACATCCTTTGTAGCAACTTTAAAAAGTTTATTAAAGACTTCTTGAAAATCTGCATCCTCAAAGAATTCTCCATCAGAAGGGTTCTCCTCAACAGCAACACTTTCATCAACTACAGCAGTAGCAGTGAAATCAATGAAATTTCCATCTTCATCACTGCCAGACTCATTTTCAGAAACTTCATCATCACTAAGGGTTACAGCCATAGCCTTACCCTTAGACCTCAAGAATGTTGGACATTCAGATTTCACATAACCATACACTTGACAACCAAAATATTGTTGACCCATAGAATTATTAGAAAGTTGACCTACTTTTTCTTTAGATTTTTCAGTGTTATTCACCTTAGTGGGATCATTCCTTCTAAAATTTCTAGGTTCAGCATTGTTTTTACCTCTTGCCCTTCTATTGTTATTCCTAAGAAAGTTTCTAAAATTCTTAGCAAGATAGGCAATCTCTGTAGCAAAGAGCTCATCATCAAATCCACTCGCATCAACATTATCAACAGACTTAAAAGCCATTGATTTGGATTTGCTACTCTTAGGTAGGTCCAACTCATAGGATTGAAGAGATCTTACAAGTTCATCAACAAGAATAGAGTCCACATCCTTGCTTTCAATGATGACAGTCACTTTAGGTCTAAAATCTTCAGTTAAAGATCTAAGTATCTTCCTAACAATTTTAGGTTGATCATAGATTTCACCCAAATTATAAGCAGAATTAATAATATCATTAAGCTTAGCATAGAATTCATCAAAAGTTTCACTATCAGACATCCTAATGCTTTCAAATCTAGTTGTTAACTGCTGCAACTTATTAATTTTAACTGCCTTTGTGCTTTCATGCACAGTTTAGAGAATATTCCAAGCAATATGAGTAACCTCTACATTAGAGATTCTCTTGAATTCCTCCATAGAAACAACATTATAAATAGCATTTATAGCTTTACTATTAAAAGCGGTTGCTTCTTTTTGAGAAGTTTGCCACTCACTCACTGGAGTAGTGGCCTTCTCCCATCCGTATTCAATAGAATTCCAAACTCTCTCATTAATAGATTTCAGGAATGCTTTCATCCCTACTTTCCAATAAGCATAATTATTCCCATCAAAGTGAAGTGAGATAATAAGAGAGTGACCGTGTTCCATGACAACGGGGGTCAAGGATCAACTCTTAGATCAAAGGATCTAACCACTAGAGCTAACCTGCTCTAATACCACTTGTTTGTTTTTAGACCCCTTAAAACATAACCAGATTAACCTAGTTAATTAGCTAAGTAATTACTTAGTCAAATTATCAAATTTAGGTTAATACAAATATATCATATCATTATAAAGTGCGGAAAATAAATAACACAATGATATGATAACCTAGAAAAACCAAACCAATAAAAAATCTGAGAAAGATTTAACCTAACTATCCTCAAGGTAAAACAAATCCACTACAAAATAATTGAAGTTTACACAATAGTGACTTAAACTACTAACATCATATTGCTACCTCGAGTACGAAACTTACTACCACGACCATGTGACAGCTCCAAGTTCACGGACTACTTCTTTCTTGGATTCACAGCAAGTACAAGCACTCTCATTTATGTATCTTTAAGCTCTTGAAAATACAACTGAATTTATCACCAAGCTCTCGACATCAATCTTGAGATTGGAAACCCTAAGTGTATATGAAGGAAAACGCCTCTAGATCTCACAAGAGATTCACACACACAGTATAAAGAGCAACCTCAAAACGTGGCTAAGGTTTTTCCTTTTATACTTAAGGCAAAACATAAAACCCTACACGTCAAACGGGCTTAGGCTGAGTTGGAAAATTCTACAGAAAAACAATTTGCTTGAGCTTCGATCAATCGAGCTAGGCAGATTTACACAATGAATCCTGCAATACACTCAATTCCAACTTTACACTTAAACATACTTTGAGCAAATCTAAAACAAGACTAAACGTTTTGATCATGGTTTGCCAATATTATAAATTAAAATTCTAATACATTTAAACCTAAAGTCTTAGAACCCAACAATATATATATATATATATAATTTAGTAGTATTGAGCAATTTGGCTGATGGGTATTTGAAGAAGGTGAGTGCTAGAAAAAAAAAGTGCATTGTTGAAATAATGCTTAAAAGATGTGGTGTCCTATGACTTGGACAAAAACTTTAGTGCTGCTTTGTTTAAACTAGGAAAACTCAAAACAGTGGAGTTTGTGTTGTTACTAAAGGTGTCGCTACTTATTATGGTACACTAATCGATATTATTGAGTTAAACTACTTTGACAAGTATCAATATGTACTATTCAAATGTCAATGGGTTGACGTTATTAGTGGGAAAGGATACAAAAAGGATGATTTGGATTTCCCCTTGTCAATTTTTCACGATTGATACACATGGGTGGTCGATTGATTTATGAGTCTTATGTATTAGCATCTCAAGCTTCACAAGTGTTTTACGTGGAAGATGTGAGATATAAAGATTGGGTGGTGGTGGTCAAAACAAAACCTAGGGAGGAGTTTGATGTGGGTATTAATGCTTCACATGATGATGATGATGATGATGATGATGAAGTGGGTACCTATCTTGAGAATGTCCCTTATAATATAACTACCGATGATGCATGTGATGATACAAATGACAACCATGCTTAGGCTCAAGTTAATGAAGAAGGAACCATTTATGATACACTGTTGATCAGTGAGGATGAATTGCTTGAATAATACTTTATTGATGATGAAAAGCTTAGCGATGATGTTTATAAGTCTAATGATGATGACTCCAATGATGATGAGTCTAGTGCTGATGAGTCTTAGAGTTTCAAAACCTCTCTCTGCTTAGTTTCTTCTCCTTAAAATTATATGTCAATGTTTGTGTGTTTTTTCTTAAAGAATTCATTATGTTCTAATACAATCTATCTCTTCCTTTGTATTTTCTTAGTTTAAGTCTTTGGTTGTGTTATTATAAAATTATGAGTGCTATGTGTTCAAGTTGTTCATTTACAATATTCTATTTTGCGCGATTAGGCTAGACTAGCAAAGTTCTTCACAATGTGCCTTTTGGGATTCCTTATGGCTTCCAAGTATGTCAACATTTTGCCTGCTAGTGGAAGGAAACTTTTAAATGGGGTAATACTCGTCAACCCCAAAATTTTGAGACTAAAGCTTCTTGTTGCTGTTGTTGTTGTTGAATATGTCATCCTGATATTCACTTATTATTAACTTACTCTGCAACTTAGATTTACCTATCAGCAAATTTGAGCACCATAACTCACTATTCCCACTATTTGAGTAATGCAGTTGGTCTTTTCACTTTTACTTCCATGTTTGATATTCTCTCAACTTGTTCAAGCTATCACCATTGAGAAAATGCTTGATGGTTTTTTGTGTACAAAGAACTACATTTAAACAACCGCATTTTTTGGAAGTGTTGAAGGATTTGTTTAAATACTTTGGAACTTTGATAATGGTTATAGAAAATGTTATGTATTTGATAATATATTTCTATGTTAATATAATGTTAGTTTGGAAACATTTGTGGTGTTATCTAGTTATATTTGTGGTATTATCTTAGTGGAGCTAAAATTATTACAAGTTATTTGTAATAAATATGTGGGTTTAGAACCCAAAAAGGAAAAAAAAAATCACCTATAGTGGCAGGCAAAAACCGCTGCTAAAGGACTAATATTTTAATATAATTGAAGACCAATCACGGCATTTATCGTTCATTGCTAAAGCTTCAAACATATAGCGGCGAGCGAAACTGCCGCTAAAAGGTACATAGGGTATGTTGTACATGCCCTATGGCGGCGGGCCTATCCCACCACTAAAAAGCCACTTAACCCGAATAGTAACCTCATATGACAACGGTTTTTAGCCCGCCGCAATAGACAAAAGCGCCGCTAAATGGCAAATCTATTGCAAGGCTTTTGGATCCCAACGCAATAGATCTATAGCGACACTACAACAGTGACAGGAATAATCGCCACAATAGCACCCACCGCTAAAGGTCAAATGGACCTTTAGCAGCAGTTTTTTGGGCTTTTGCGGCAGTTTTGGCCTGCTGCAATAGTACAATAAGACAAAGGTAATTTGAATCCTGAACATCTCCATTAGAAACACCAAGAGGTGCTAGTTGTGGTCTTAGCACATGCATTTTGTTTAAATGGTAGAATATATAGTTCTATATACAAATTAGACATTTAAATGTCTAATTTTAATTACTATATTTATTGAATTTCATCGCACAAAATCATATCATGTTAAACTTTCTTGTGTATTACACAAGTTACCAACTTAGTAACTAATTCACTATTTTTTTTTTTTTTTTTTTTTTTTTTTTTGCCTAACATTGCACGTGTTCAGTTTAAGAAGTGAAGAGTAAAACTTAAGATTCAATGCATGGTATAAGGGGCACCATATTTAAGGTATAAGGTCGATTAACCTAAAAATGCCAGGCTTATTCAAACCTTGAAAAACCTGCAGTCCAGAACATGGAATATGAGGGTCAACCTTAAACCTATTATCAAAAATGAGGACAAGGACCACCTTCTCGTGATAAAGGGGCGTTGAAGTTAAAAAGTATATGATTAAACTTGTAGAGTGGTTTGACTTAATCCTCTAAAACTTGTGGTCCTTCCCGTGAGAGATGATCACAATAATGAAGGAACCCTTTTAACGAGGTTTAATGTTATAGGTTTAAAAAAAAACAAAACAAAACAAAACAAAGTTTTACATATTTATAAGCATGATAATTGAAGTATATTAATCACTGTTGAACTAATTATAAGTAATGTTTGGTGGCACCATTTAATAATTAACTAGCTAGTAAGCACTCCGCATGCTACTTGAAGAAGACAAGATTGTGTTATACGCATAATGCATATAACTCAATTATTTATAGGTACGTAGTTTGTGAAAACAAAAACGAAAAAATAGTATACGGCAGCATCGAGAAGGCGATGAACAAGGACCATGCATGAAAAAAGATTTGAGTTGTTGCTCTCTTAATAGAGTAATTCTTAGTTACTTTTGAAACACGGAGAATAGTGCTCTCTCCTCTTACATTTATGGTGGAGTCCATTCATTAAATTAATGATGAGGTTCACCAAATATGTGAGAGAATGGAGCACTATATATCCGTGATCCAAGAGTACTTAGTTAAGAATTTTTCCCCTTAATAAGGGATTCAATGGATGGAAAGTGAGAACTTTTAGGAGGAAGAGGAAGACTAGCCAAAAGAGGAAAGGAAATCAAAAAGGGCCACCATGTTTTTTGTACCAATAATAAGGTGAAGCAAATGCATTTTACTGATGGATCCCACATCGTTTCAAGTGTACCCGTGGGTGTTAACTCCTATATCAAGGAATAAAGAAAGTTGTATATACATATAATCCATATTTATTGACTTAAAACTTTTAATTTAGAGTATTGTCTCATAATATATATCTAATGTACTCTTGATTATCTTACATTTATGGTAGAGTCCATTCAATAAATTCATGATAAAGTTCACCATATATGTGAGAGAATAGAGCACTATATATCAGTGATCCGAGAGTACTTAGCTAAGAATTTTTCCCCTTAATAAGGGATTCAATGGATGGAAAGTGAGAACTTTTAGGAGGAAGAGGAAGAGGAAGACTTGCCAGAAGAGGAAAGGAAATCAAAAAGGGCCACCATGTTATTTGTACCAATAATAAGGTGAAGCAAATGCATTTTACTAATGGATCCCACATCGTTTCAAGTGTACCCGTGGGTGTTAACTCCTACATCAAGGAATAAAGAAAGTTGTATATACATATAATCCATATTTATTGACTTACAACTTTTAATTTAGAGTATTGTCTCATAATATATATCTAATGTACTCTTGATCATCTTGTTTGGTTCAAAGAAAAATATTTTCTGGAAAATATTTTACACATTGTATCATGTTTATTTGGGTGTAAATTTTGGTTAACTGTAAAATTTAGCCTCCCAAGCGTAAAATGTTTTATGCCTAAATGAAGTGTAAAATATTTTACACTTTTTGTCTCATGACTATTATCCCTTCTCACTCTCAAGTTCTCCCTTCCCATAAACTAGAGCCACCAATCCACTCTTAGCCTCAAGTTCGTCGGCACCAATCATCGTTAGTAGCTCTCATTACCTGATCCACCTACGCCATCGTTGGCTCCACTCACCAATTCTTGGTTCGACCAATCAAATCCACGAATTCTTTTTTTTTTTTTTCCAGTCTAACCATGCAGTTAGATCCTCCATCACACTGCTCAAACTCCACAGTCATCAACTCACCCATTGGTTCTTAGATCTGGTCTTTTTTTACCACTACGTGGGTTTATTGATTTGGGTTTTTTGGCTAGTTTATGGGTTGTGGTGGGTGGCTGGTTTTTGAGATGCAGTGGGTGGCTGGGATGGTTTGTAGGTCATAGTGGTGGCCAGGTTTGTGGGTTATGGTGGGTGGTTGGCCGACTTTGGTCTTTTTTCCTTCTTCTTCAATTTGTGGATTTGAGTGGTCAATGGAGTTTCGGAGTGGTGGTGGGTTTGTGCAAATCTAGTGGTGGTTTGGGTGGTTGGTGGATTGGTTTTTGTTGGAACTGGTGGTGGTTGCTTGAAAATGATGAGATTATGAAAAAAATTTCGATTTGTTATGAAACAAAACAATTGAAAATGATTTTTTGCATTTTCAGGATTGTAACCAAACACAATAAAATGAAAATATTTTCAATAAAATATTTTACCTTTACAAATATTTTACATCGTAACAAACGAAGCATTAAATGACTTTTCATCAAATCAAATAATATATATTTTGAGAAAGATGAAAATGAAATTTGATAGAAATTATGATTTTCCCCATTTCTATATGTTGAATACGGAAGTAAACCAGTACTTGATAAGATTTTTAAAAGATATGATATCTCATAAAGAATTATATCTTATCATTAGGGAAGATGTATCAAGATGAAGTGATGGGAAGGGATGATACTGACTATGACGATTTTTGTGGAGATTATGGAGAAACATTTATCATGTTGTGTCATTCTATTAAAGTAATTGTCAAACTCTATCTCATTTTGAATAAAAATAACACTTGTACCCCATAGAGAGAAGTAATAAAAAAAAAATTTTAAAAAAAAAAAAAAAAGATACTTTCCCTTAAGATAAATACAAGTATATATTGTATAATTAAAAATTGAAAATATAATTAATTTGTCATAGTCTAAGATCATCTTTCTTATCTTTCTTAGCAAGCACTACATGATTTGGTGTCGTAAAGCGATGTACGAAAAGGACTACTAGTGATTAATTTTGTGGTCAAAATCAAAAGGGTGGTCCACTAATAATTAACCTAAAAAAGAAAAGAGATAAGGAGAAAGAATATAATTACATTGACATTATTAGTATTACAGGAATAATGGCAACAACATAGGCAGTAGCACCCTTCTACGGAGACAAGGAAACATGTATATATAATTGTATACGGATTATTAACCGTATTAGGCTCTAAAGTCTAAACCCCAAGACTAAAAGTAGTTCCGATCGAGATCTCTAGGTTTTGGTCTTCATGCTCATTCTCATGCATATTTTTTTTTTCGTTTGCAAAACGGACGACTTAGTTTAAAAGCCATGGGACACGTTCCGTGTCAACATGGAAGCCCTTGGAAATTGAGCCAAAATTTATTTATTTATTTATTTTTTTTTTTTTTTTTTGGTGAACGAGCCAAAATTTAATTACCTTTGACATTGCGTTTATCAGAAGCCTCAATTTTATTTTATGCTATATAAAAAAAAGTTAAAACTAGGAGGAGCTTTTCAACTTGTCTAGTTCTTAATTGCAATAATTTTGGCTTGGAGTTAGTTCTACTCAATTTTATATCTTATCACATGTGCCCAAAATCTGACGAGTTGTTAAATTATTTAACATATGTTTATGTGTCGTTCAAATTTTATCGGATGTCTCAAATGGTATGCAAATACTTTGAATATATTTTTTTTTAAGATGCGAAACCTTAAAAGTTTTACTTTTAATTAATAGTTATAACCTATATGGTATCCCCAAATAAATTCATTCATTTTTTTCTTTCTCAGTACTATATAATATATATACATACTTTCAACATCTTCATATACAAAGCTATATTAGGTAACAATATGATTTAACTTTAATTTTTTCTTGAGCATATCACGTAGAATATGCTTTGATCCAATTCCAATAAAGCTAGTCTCGATTTACTAAAGAACTTTTATACTCTTCTTCTTTTTTCTCTCACAAGAAGATGACGAGAGTTTCATTGCATTGAGATTGGGATTTGGGATCCTTGTTGAGTATTTTCACCTTTTGGGTAAAACTCACTCCATCTCTTTTTAATAGACTGTACGATTAGGTGTCCCAAATTAGAAAGCCCCTTGCATGTACACGTCATTACGGACACCGTTTCCAAGCTAGGAACGTGATACTACTTTGCTTTAAAAGTTTAGGGCATTTCGCATTTGTTAGTAAAATTTACGAAAATATTGACATTATTTATTAGCAATGTTTTCGAGATGATCTCAATATTCGAAATAAAAGTTGGGTCCAGTTCTTCTCCCAAAAAAAAAAAATTGGGTTCAGTTAACGCATGTCTTAGCAATTCATGTGTATGATTTTTTTTTTTTTTTTTCAGTTTATTTTATCATATAAAGACCGACAAAAGTGAAATAATTCCTCTCTATTCTTTTAACATCCTCAATCTTGATAAAACCGAATTGTTTTATAAGTTGGTATTTAAAGAAAATATTTTACGAGTTTGAAGTTTCTATCTCTTATAGACATACCAAGAGAATTTGCTAATTGCAGTGAACAACATAATTCGGCTCATCTTTGATATTCTACAATTTGTACAAGCCCAGGTTTTGCCTTCGGAGTCTTAGTCTAAATTCATGTTAATGGGCTTGATTATATGGACCCATATTCAACAAACAAAGCTACAAGCCCATAGATGCCGTCAATCCACGCTAAAGGCGATAGGCCCTTGGGCCCAGATAAAATCTCACTGCCCGGACCTAGTTAGCCAATTGCCAATTTGCCATAAAGTTTCCCATTAAATTCTTGTATTTCTTCTGATTTTCATTTAGATTTAAGATATGTGACATTTAAAAATTAAATAAATATCATCCATCCAACTAAAAATTGGAGAAAAATGGAGTTCACATGATGGAATACATGTCATATTTTAATTAGACTCCAACTACCAATTAGAAGATGATATGTGTTCCATCATATACACTGCACATGATTCACTTGGTTGATTGAGTTAAGTGAGTCATGCACATTAAACATGACAAAAATTAATGTCATCTTTCTAATGGTGGTTAGAGCACAGGACTCCAAACATGTTTGAAGCCAAACTTTATCCTTTTTTTTTATTACACAGAATGTTTAGAATTGCTTGGAGAGCAACAAAAACTTTCCTTTCTCTTCTCTTTTATTCTTCTTAATCCTAAAGTGCATTTGTTTAAGGTTAAAAATTGGTTTATTTTTATTCAGCTTATTGTTTATAAGTCAAATAAAGTACTAATAAAATATAAATTTAAACCGTATGAAATGGACACTCTTGAAGAAAAAATCTCAAAAGGTTGGTGTAACCGTGTCAGTGAGAAGCTCCAAATCAGATCAGGCCAACTTGCCCAATTAAGAGCTTACAAGTTGGGCTATGTTGCTGGTATCTTTCTCGGACAGCAAATTGGGCCAATTGGGTTTGTTTGCAGAATTGAACCAACATAATACGTTGCATCTGATGAAAGAGGTAACCCAATTATGCTACCTACTCTCACCAATTGATAAAAATTAAAAATTTTATAAATTTAAAAAAAAAATGATGAAGTTAACATATTAGATCTTATCTTCAGGATTTGAAATATTATGTTTCTCAAAAACAAAAAAATAAAAAACAAAACAAAAACAAAAACAAAAATGGGATTAGAAATATTATAACACAAATAAAAGGACTAAAAGACTACATATTTAATAGAAGTGCCACTATATAATTATTAGGCTAAAAATAAACATTTTCACATGTGTGAGCATGTGAGTCAGTTATCCACTAAGTTATAGTATAATAGAAGTTACCAAAATATAAGGAGGAGTGCAGTAACTATTTTTGTCTACTATAAATAAAGATTAAAGGTATTATCAAAGACAACAACAAAAATCTGACAATCTAGATTCACATACCCGGTCAACGGAATGATAACTTCATGTTTGTAGGTGTGTTTGTCTCACATGAATTTTCTAAGTATAGTTTTTGTAATTTAACTTAGGAGTTTGTGTGATTTGAATCTTTCTTATTTGTATGAACTTGAATTCTGAATTGAGATGTCTACATATTGTGATTACATTGCTTGTTCCCTTATTTTTCTTAGTTGAATATTTTGTACTTTTGAAGTCCTATTAGTTTAGGCAATGGTAGAGCCCATCAATTTGTTATGAAGTATTGTCTTGCAAGTAGTTCTTTCCAAGATAGTTTGTATTCTCACAAACAAATTGGCAACCACAGTGGGAGTACATGCCAATCCTTGCAAGAAAAATGAGGAATAATAGCAATGAGAATAATTCTAGTTCTTCTAATTCTGCAGAACCAAGTCTAGTTTCATAGCCTATTACAGAGCATGGTGAATATGGACATAATGGATTACATTCAGATTTAAATCCAAATTTTTTAGAGGTAATCCTAAGACAATTTAATCAAATGAAAGATGATGTAGTTGCACGTTTTGACTGCATGAGTGATGAGATGAAACAACTTAAAGAAAACCAACATGTGGTTCATCGAGTCATTGCTGCAATTGCCAAAGACAGACCCTTAAATCAACCAAACGTAGGAGCAAATAATGACTTTGTTGGTGGAATGGGTTCAAGAGTGAATAATAATCCTTTATTTAAGAATTTCCAAAATATGGAAGTTCCTTTAGGATTAGGAAACGCCCCTTTTACTGAGAATTCCCCAAGAATGGAAAGTATCCTTCATTTGATTAACCCACCAAGAACAGAAAATGTTCTTCATTTTGAAAACTCTCACAGAAATGAGAATAATGATCATGTGACTATGAATGTTCCAATAAGAACAAAAAATGCTCTTCAAGGAAATAACCATCGCATGAGAAACAATCCTCACAATGGAGTTCCTCAAAGGAATAATAATAACCCTCGAGTCGAAATCCCTTTAGATGACATTGATTTCCCTAGGAATGATAGAAACCCAGAATTATTTATGGATAATGGGTTTGACAATGGTCAAGAGAATGAACTTGGGCATGAAATGGCTCAATTTCAGCAATATCCAAGAAGGGATAATGCTAATAGAAATAGAGCAAGTCCTAGATTTGCACAGCAAAGGCAGAGGGCTAAAAACAATAGAATGGCCTTGGAAAGAAATAATAATCATAATGATCGATTTGAAATCGAACAAAATAATTTAGAACGAAATCAAGTAGAGGCACATAATTTTAATGGTCATAATGACGAAGTCCACAATAGAATGGACCAAATCTCGGAAATCTTGGAACACACACATGGTCCAACATTTCAAAAACATAGGCCAATTTATAGGAAGCCATATCCAAAGTGGATGGATAGAGAACCATATCCAAGAGGGTTTAGAATCCAAAATTTTCTACATTTTCTGGAGAAGATGACAAGACTGTACTGGAACATATGTCCAAATTCATAATATACTGGAACATATGATCGATTTGAAATCAAACAAAATAATTTAGAACGAAATCAAGTAGAGGCACATAATTATAATGGTCATAATGACAAAGTCCACAATAGAATGAACCAAATCTCAGAAATCTTGGAACGCACACATGGTCAAGCATTTTGAAGACATAGGCCAATTTATAGGAAGCCATATCTAGAGTGGATTGATAGAGAACCATATCCAAGAGAGTTTAGAATCTAGAATTTTCTACATTTTCTGGAGAAGATGACAATACTGTACTGGAACATATGTCCAGATTCATAATATAGAGCGGAGAGGTCTCAAACAATGAAAATTGTAAGATGAAGTTATTCCCAAGCTCTTTGACTGGACAAGCATTTTCTTGGTATTCATCTTTACCTCCTAATTCTCTAAATTCATAGGCTGAATTAGAGGACAAATTCCAATCACATTTCTCTCACACAGATTTGAGAGTGTCAATTGCTAATTTGGCAAGATTAACACAAAAGCCAGATGAAACTGTAGAGCAATTCATTATGCGGTTTAAAAGAGCCCGCATGCGTTGTTAAATTGTTCTCCCAAAGAGAGAATATGTCAAGTTCGCTATAGATAGGTTAGACTTCGAATTTAGAAAAAAATTCGGAGGGGTGACATTCTTTGATCTGCATGAATTGTTTGATAGGGCTTCTAGGTATGAGAGTCTCATTAAAGAAGAAAGAAATAGGAATAATTCTACATATGGGACTTATTTTTCATGGCCCTGGCCCTAACTATGAAGTAGACATTGCAGAGTTTATAGGTCGGAATCCCCAAGTATGTGATGTACTAGATAAGATTAAGGCTAAGTCAGCATATAAACTTCCAGCACCTATAAGAGATTGCTCATTTGACATAGAGAAGTCTGATGAAATCTTTGATTGGTTGTTAGAAGCCAAGTTGATAAAGTTGGTAGGTAGACACAAAATACCAACAAAGGCAGAAACATGTGGTAGGGATTATTGTAAATGGCATAATGCATTTACACATCAAACAAAAGATTGTGTAACCTTTAGGAATGTTATTCAAGATAAAATTGAAAGAGGAATCTTGAAATTCCCTGAAAAGCCTAAAGAGCAAATGAAAGCAAATATTGATCCCTTTCCACATTTGCATTATTTGAATATGATTTCAATTGATTTTGAGTCTTTATTTAGTTGCTTCAAAAATGATGAGAACTCAAAATGTAATGTATAACAATGTGTTAATATGCAAGGTAAACAATCATTGCACCTCACCCAAGGGATGAAGAGACTGAAAATAAATGAATGATCTTTTATGCGAGTAAATAAATATGGCTCGCATGGTAAAGAAAACTTCTTTCAAAGCAAGAATGTCCAAACAAATAAGGGAAAGGCTAAAATGGTAGAACAACCAAGGCCTACAACTTATAAAGAAGCATTACAAAAGCATAATTCTTTTTTAAATGATCAAGTTTTTTATTCTAATGAAGATAATTGCTTGTGTGAGCAGTGTAGTCACATAATGACGCGAGTTTTTGGAAAAATGGCTGTTGTGATAGAATCTCCTCTAAGTGATACTAATTTTGGGCCAATTGTTGAACCAAAAAAAGTTGAATCAGTGTTTTCAAGAGTAGAGAAGCCAAAACAACTTCGCACCTTCAAACTTCCAATAGGGGAGCCAAATAAATGGTACTCCATGGAATCTGTTAGTGTTAAACCACCACATAAAGGTCATTTTAAATATGGATATAACCAATATTTCCCACAAATGAAAAGAACACAAAGGAGACTTTGGCTTAGACAGCAAATGTATAAGTCTTAAGAGCCAAGACAAACTCCTGAAACTTCTAATGATGCACCACTTAACAAGGCGAAAGAAATTAAAGTTGAAATACAACAAAAAGGATGCATATTAACTTTTAAATATGTGAAGACGTCACCAAGTGCTATTCGGTTGATAGGAAATGAAACGAGTATGCAAAGAGCCAAAAGTGACAATAATATGCAACAAATAATGTTTGAATCAAAGCAACTCGCACAAAGTGAAATGGTTCATGATTTATCTAAAAAAGAGAACCAAGAACTAGTGCGACAAGATCACAAGAAATTAGAGAGATGTACAAGTGAATTGGGGGTCTAATCGAATGGATGATAACACAATCACTGTGTAAATTGCAAGAAGGCCAAAAAATGAAATAAAAGAAAAAGAAATATTGAAAGAAAAAGAGATGCAAGAGGAGAACTTGGCTGAAAAAGAAATTGAAGAAAAAAGCAAAGGTATAATCAATTCAATCATTCTATTTGAGGAGATTAAAGGAAACGAGTTTTTGGAGGAGCTTGGAGATACAGATATGATGGAAGGCCTTGAAGATATTGAAAGCTGGGATAATTTGAAAGCATTCAATGAGTTTGGAGAGGAACTCGAATTGGAACAAAAAAGAAAAAGAAAATTCCAGTAATATGGAATGTAATGTGTTCACATTGCCAATAGAGTTTATGGCAAAACAGAACATTACCGAAAATGAAGAGCATAGATCTAAAGGCTCAAATGCTCAAGGGGCATGTCATATCCTATTAACAAATGAAGAGATGGAGAATTTAGAACCTAAAGCAGAGGTGGAGCTGGAATTCCCACCAAGTAAAATTATCTTTGAGAAACCATCTAAAAGAATGTCACAGCATTAAAAGCCTTTATTCATTAAAGTTCACATGGATGGAATACCTATTAATAGAGTTTTAGTAGATAATGGTGTTGCAGTTAATATTTTGCCTTGGGGAATGTTGAAAAAAATCAATAAAATAGAGGCAGACTTAATTCGGTTAGATGTTTTAGTTAGTGGTTTTGTTGGCGAATCTACTAAAACTAGAGGTATTATACCTGTAGAATTAAAAGTAGGAAATAAGATTACAAATGTTACCTTCTTTTTTGTTCATACTAAGGCAGCTTATAATGCTTTGCTAGGAAGGGAATGGATACATTCAGATTGGGTGATACCTTCCTCCCTACATCAATCTCTAATGTTTTGGAATGATGATAATTCTATTAAGATGGTGAAGGTTGATAATAAACCATTCGAAGCATGTAATAATACAATTGAGGCTCAATTATATAACAAAAATGTTGGAATTTTGAAACTAACAGGATTTGATTACAATGGCAAGCCAACAAGGGTGGAAATGGTTGGAGAATAACCATGTTCTGCTGGAGAAGATGTTACTAACAAAGAAATTGGCAAGGAATGGTTTGACGACAACATCATAGAGCCACAAATGCCAAATATATTTGAGGAACCTGTTAGTGATGAGTAGTTCACTTACTCCAAGGAAATTAAGGGTCATTAAACTGGCTAAAGACAAAGTAATAAGTTACATTCTTGAGAATAAAATAGAACAAAGTATGTTCTTGGCAGAACGTGTATTGGAAGAAGAAAGAGATATTGGAAACTAGGTTAAAATTGGTTTAAATTCTCTAAGTAAAGCTCCTATCCAAATGGATGACTTGAAAGCAGAAGTTCAAGATCCTTTGCTAGAAGTGAATCTTGGAATTGAAGAAGAAAAGAAAGTGACATATATTAGATGTCACCTTTCACAAGAACAATTCAATGAAGTGCTAGCTATGGTGAAGAGGTTTAAGGATTACTTTGCATGGGATGACACTGAATTGACAGGTTTGAATAGAACACTAGTAGAGAATAGACTTCCAATCAAGAAAGAGCACATTCCACACCAACAACCTCCTCGCAGGATGGCAAATGAGGTTATTTTAAAAGTGAAAGAAGAGATTGAAAAACTACTGCAAGCAAGATTCATAAGGCTAGCTAGGTATGTAGAATGACTTTCTAATATAGTTCCAATTCTTAAGAAAAATGGCAAATTATGTGTATGCATAGATTTTAGGAACTTAAATACAGCAACACCCAAAGATGAGTATCCTATGCCAATTGCAGATATATTAGTAGATGGAGTGGCAGGACACAAATTGTTGTCTTTTATGGATGGGCATTTAGGTTATAACCAAATCTTCATTGCAGAAGAGGATGTCCACAAAACTGCCTTCAGATGTCCAAGTTTTATTGGAACATTTGAACGGGTAGTAATGCCATTTGGCTTAAAAAATGCTAGTGCAACTTATCAGCGAGCCATGAATTTAATTTTTCATGTTATGATTAGAAGGTTTATGGAATTTTATATAGATGACGTGGCAGTTAAATCTCAAGACTTTAATACCCATCTAAAAAACTTAGAGAAAGCCTTTTTGAGGATAAGGAAACATCAATTAAAAATGAATCCTCTTAAATGTGCCTTTAGGGTGCAAGCAGGAACTTTTCTGGGTTTTCTAGTGCATAATAAAGGAATTGAGATAGACCAAAACAAAGCCAAGGCAATCATGCAGGCTAAACCTCCTTCCAATAAAAAAGAATTACAAAGGTTCTTGGGCCAAGTTAATTTTTTAAGAAGGTTTATTTCTAATGTTGTAGGTAAAACCAAGGTGTTTTCCCCTTTATTAAGGTTGAAAGACCATGAAGATTTTACTTGGAATGAAGAGCATCAGTTGGCCTTTGATAAAATTAAGAGATATTTGTCCACACCACCAGTGTTGATTCCTCCAAGAAGTGGGAAACCTTTAAAGTTATATATATCTACAACCTAAGATTCTATTGGAAGTTTGCTGGCTCATGACAATGATAAGGGCCTTGAACAAGCTGTTTTTTATTTAAGTAGATTATTAAATAAAATATAATTAAATTATTCAATGATAGAAAAACTATGTTTCGTTTTGTATTTTACTGCCACAAGTTAAGGCATTATATGCTTTCTCATGTAACTTATGTTATCACAAAGACTGATGTGGTGAAATATATGCTATCTAGACCTATTTTGCGTGGTAGAATGGGTAAATGGAGTTTAGCTTTAGTGGAATTTCATTTAATTTATGTACCACATAAAGCAATAAAAGGTCAAGCCTTTGCTGATTTTTTGGGAGATCATCCATGCAATGAAGTTACAGATATAAACGAAACCATGTTTGTAGCTTTAGCCCCTTAGAAATTAAATTTTGATTGTTCACGTACCACATATGGGGCAAGAGTTGGTGTGATTTTAAAATCTCCAATGGGGATTAAAACCCAAATGGCCTTTAAGTTAGAAGGGAATTATTCTAACAATCAAATTGAGTACGAGGCTCTGATCATTGGGTTAGAGATATTATTGAAAATGGGAATAAAAAGTGTAGAGGTTTATGGTGATTCACAATTAGTAATTAGGCAACTCACTGGTGATTATAAATGTTGCAACTCGTCCATTACACCATACTTTGTGGTTGCAAGACAGCTGCTAGAACAATTTAGCAATGTTAAGTTAAGCCATGTCCCTAGAAGTAAGAATGAGGAAGCCAATTGCATGGCACAGAGTGCTTCTGGACATAAAGAAACCAATCAGGTTGCACAAAGTCCCCCATGTTTAAGTAAAAGGATACTCCCATCAGTTATTTATAAGGAATTAGGGACCCAGGTTTTCCATCTTGATACCCAAGTTAATGATTGGAGAAACCCAATCATTGATTACTTAAAAAACCCAAGTGGTTGTACAAATAATGCTTTAAAACTTAAAGCTAGAAAATTTGTTTTAATGGGAGACCAAGGCGAAACTTTATGCAAAAGAGGAGTTGATGGCATCCTATTGAAATGCATTAGTGATGATGAGTCAAAGCAAATCTTAGCAGAAGTCCATGAAGGCATATGTGGTTCACACCAATCAAGCATAAAAATGAAATGGTTAATACACAGATATGGTTACTATTGGCCAAGTTTATTGAAAGATTGCATTAAATATGCACAAGGTTTTGTAGAATGCCAAAAACATGGTCCAATTCCTAGGATTCCTGCTTCAGATTTTCATGCAATAATAAAACCATGGCCCTTTAGAGGATGGGCAATGGATTTAATTGGAAAAATCAGACCAATCTCAAGAAAGAAAAATTGCTTCATAATTGTTGCAACAGACTACTTTACAAAGTGGGTTGAAAAAACCTTATAAGGAAGTGAGTGAGTTTGGTGTTATTCAATTTATAAAAGAAATGATAGTCCATAGGTTTGGAATTCCTCAATCTATAACAGTGGACAAGTGGAAAAATCTTTAATGGAACCAAGATAAAAGCCTTCACACAAGAATATGGTATTCGGATTTTGAATTCCACACCATATTATGCACAGAAAAATGGTTAAGCAGAAGCCACTATTAAGATTATTAAGAATAATTTGAGGAAAATAGTGGCTAGAATTCCTACAAGTTGGGACGATTTGTTGTCTGAAGTATTGTGGGCATATAGAACTTCAAAAAGAGTGAGCATAAACACTACCCCATATTCTTTAGTTTTTGGCCATGATGCAATTTTACCCATGGAGATTACTATGAGATCAATGAGGATTACAAGGCAAAATGAATTGACTCATTTGGATTATCAAGATACGATGTTTGCAGAACTTGATGAAATAGATGAGGCTTGTATGGCAGCTTTAGATTCTATTGTTGTACAAAAACAAAAGTATCTAAGATGTGTAACAAGAGAATTTGAGGCAAAGTCATTTGCTATTGGGGATTTACTTTGGAAAGTTATCTTGCCTATAGGAGTCAAAGATCCATATCTGGGTAAATGGTCTCCTAATTGGGATGGACCTTTCCTAATTAGTGAGGTCTTTGATGGAAACGCTTATAAGTTAATGGATATTAGTAGCGACGAGCATGCGAGATCCATTAATGGCAAGTTTCTAAAATTATATAAGCTAAGTATGAACGACTTGGCTTACTCACATAAAAAATTTTGAGATATGCATATATGTATGTTTCCAAGGGCCAAATGAAAGGTTAAAATGGGCATTAGTGATTAAAATAATAGATCACAATGCAATGAAAGTATATAGAAGAAAATTCAAAATAAGGAAGGGTTGTATACAGATATAATTTCAGAATTGAAATTGATCTAATACATTGGGAATGAACTTCCAAATACTACTAATTTGTTAGGAGAGTACCTTTCAGCAGTGACTCTCGAACAGTTTTAGCAAACCCAAAGAGCAACCACAATATGATTTTGAATGTTTTTAGTAATGCTAGCAGTAATGTTGGTGTTTGGACCGGTGTACCTAGTTCGAAGTTCTTCCCAAACTAAGTAAGTGCTCTGGAGCATGGCAGTGATCTTGGTGTGCATGATTTAAAAGATTTAGTTGCTACTTCTCAAGAGTTAATACCAGCTAAACAAGAACAAGGATGGAGTTTCCTAGCTTCATTTCTCAACTCCTGCAGTCAATTGGTCCTCTTAGGATTAACAATGAACTTGAAGATGTCTTCATTTTGTATGCACCAGCTCCCGACATCATGTTGAATTATAGTCGCGATGCCATTCAAGCCTCGATCAAGATGAATAATTTCAGAATCATGGACAACCTTTGCCAACATCAACCTGAGTTTTGAAGGACTTTTTGGATCAGGGGTTTGCAAATTGATCTGACTTAAAGCCCTAATTTTATTTTCCTTTCACCCTTTTGTTTTTCTTGTATTAACTTATGCGCAATTGGCCTAAATTTAGGCCCATCACGCACAAGGGGCATGTGTTAGGCTAAAAATAAACATTTTCACATGTGTGAGCATGTGAGTCAGTTATCCACTAAGTCAGAGTGCAATAGAAGTTACCAAAATATAAGGAGTGCAGTAACTATTTTTGTCTACTATAAATAAATATTAAAGGTATTATCAGAGACAACAACAAAAACCTGACAAACTAAATTCACATACCCGGTCAACGGAATGATAACTTCATGTTTGTAAGTGCGTTTGCCTCACATGAATTATCTAAGTATAGTTTTTGTAATTTAACTTAGGAGTTTGTGTGATTTGAATCTTTCTTATTTGTATGAACTTGAATTCTGAATTAAGATATCTACATATTGTGATTACATTGCTTGTTCCCTTATTTTTCTTAGTTGAATATTTTGTACTTTTGAAGTCCTATTAGTTTAGGTAGTGGCAGAGCCTATCAATTTGTTGCGAAGTCTTGTCTTGCAAGTAGTTCTTTCCAACATAGTTTGTATTCTCACAAACAATAATATATATATATATATATATGTGTGTGTGTGTGTGTGTGTGTGTGTCATTGGGTCAGTTTGTGCATTCAAACTTAGACCATATCCTATCCAAAAAAAAAAAAATAGAAAAGAGAGGGAAGAGACGCATAAGATTAAAAAATAATAAAGAAGTGGTAAAAATAGATAAAGTAATAAAAAAATAAAAATTTTATTGTGAGGTGTATTATAAAGTGTGATATTAAAATAGATAAAATAATGTTTTGAGTTGCTAAAAGTTATAATTTTTAGCAACTTTACTATGAATCTCTTACACTTGCAATGTAATTGTTGGGAGACACATTTGATTTCCTACAACCACTCTAAAAAATAAACCCTTGTGGCGTGATGTTGATGTCATAAAAGATTTGAATGTGTCTTTCTCATCACTAATTGGTTTTAAGGTGGAATGGCATAGCTCACGCGGTCTGACAAATGATATCAGAGTCAAGGTCATGGGTTTTGAGTCACGGGAGTGTCATTGTAGTGATGGATTGTTAGGGAGACCACAATTTGACTCCTACAACCACTCTAAAAACAGGCCCACGTGGCCTAATGTCGAATGCTATAAAAGATTTGAGTGTATCTTCATCATCACCTATTGGTTTTGGGTGAAATGACATAGCTCACGGTTTGAGAGTAATCAAAACCTATCAACGCATCTCGAATTTCCTATTTCTTCAATAATAAGTTACCANCCATATCCTATCCAAAAAAAAAAAAAGGACCTAGACCATAATTTTGGGTGGGGAGTATTACATACGGGTGGCAACGGAATAGATTGAAGTCAAATTAAGGGTGTCACATCTCCTTTTTATGGCGAGAAAAATTGGTATAAAATGGGACAAATTGGAGATATAGATGAAACAAAAAGAAAGTAAGTGTTTTGAGAATGATATTAGCATATGTACAAAAGAATAGATAATAAATAAGATATACATAAAAAAAATATTAAATATATAAACAATTAAAATTAAATCAAAACTTTATATATGTACATTTTCCGTGGGCTACGTGGGGCAGGGGTGAGCAAACTCTGTCCCCAATCTTGTCATCTCTTTAGGACAGGAAAAACCCATGTAGGCTAGGGTGAGATATGAAATTAAGTGGGTTGTGGAATTTTTGTCACCCCTAAATTTCATATCTGTGTTAAAAACGTATACACATGAGATTTTAAATTTTTAATAAAATTTAAGTGAAGATCATGTTTGACACTTTGACATCATGATAAATTATCGTTTATTCTAAAAATATTAACACAACCATTTCTTTTTTTAAGGGAATCCCTAATTACTATTGTAACAATCTATTCTACAATGCAAAAATCTTCTTTCATGTGGCTCCAATCATAAGCCCATCCAAAATATGCCCAAGTTGCATGTGGATGATGGCCTTGATGCTGTGGAACTGAAATTTGACCCAAGATATGTATCATGGTAAAAGGAAAAAAAGGACACGTAAGACGTATCTGTTTAAGGAGAATAAGGATTTTGGGCTTTGTGATGTCATGGAAGTCCATCACAAGGAGCCCAATACAGACCAGCAATCTTCAAGAACTGTCCATGTTTTAAACCCGTAAAGTCAGTGGGCCCTGCAAGAGTCTTAGGCCCAGTTCATTATTATTTTTTTAAGTTACATACACTTTTTATGAGCCCTAGCCACGTCACTCATAATCGGCAAATGATTTTTCTCAATTCCGAAAGTTCAAGATTTCCATTTTATATCATCCACCTCGAATTTCTATGGTTAGAGCATTCACAACAAGAGAGGTATAATTATATTGTCATTTTAGCAACTAAAACTCCAAAATGTGGTCCAAAGTAAAGATGATATATTTAAAATAATTGACAACTGAGCTTACTCTCTTTGGGCAGCAGAGGTTTCTCTCTTCCTTTTTTTTTTTTTTCTTTTTTTTTTTTTTTTTCTTTTGCTATGGCCGAAAATCTCTCTCATTCTTATTGTGTGCTTGGTAATTGGTTGATTTGGGTTTGGGTTTGAAATGTGGATTTTGTGGTGGTTATCAGTTTGATTTTGGGATGGGGTTTGCAATGGTGGTTGGAGGGTGGGTGGGTTTTGGTTTATGGTGGTGGATGGTGGATGGTGGCTTGGGTTTGGTTTTCCAATGGGTGGTGGCTTGGGTTTTCTAACGGTGGTTGGTGGATTGAATTTTTAAGATCAAATAGAATTGTTTCAAACTTATATCGAAATAACATTTTTTTTTGGAACTTAGACTATTTTACTTAAATCGTAACTCTTCGTTAAACGAGATTCATACCACATTTACTGATGTGAGTTTGGCTAATGTGATGTTTTAAAAATATATCTCTCTTTGGAATAGTGAAGTTTTATGTAAATAGATATGCTCCTCTCTCATTTTCCTTTAGGATCTGTTTGGTTGGAGGGGTGGAAAAGTGGAAAGATAGAAAATAGTAAGAGGATGAAAAAGAGAGAGAATAGAAAAGATTTTTTTATTTTTTTTGTTTGGTTGAGAGTGGAAAAGTGGAGAGATGAAAAAAGTGAGTTTGTATAAATTTAGTCATATATCCTTGTAAAAAATGATGACTAATTAAAACAAAAAAAGTGACAAACAACCAACAACAAAAAAGCAATCACCCAATTTATTAAAAAATAAAAATCATGTTTAAAAATATATTTCTCTTTGGAATAGTGAAATTTTATGTAATAGATTTGCTCCTCTCTCATTTTCCTTTAGGGTCTGTTTGGTTAGACGGATGGAAAAGTGGAATGATAGAAAATGGTGAGAAGATGAAAAATTTCTCATTTTTATTTGGTTGGGAGTGGAAAAGTGGAGAGATGAAAAGAGTGAGTTTGTATAAATTTACTCATATCCTTGTAAAAAATGATGACTAATTAAAAAAAAAAAAAAAAGTGATAAACAACCAACAACAAAAAAGCAATCACCCAATTTATTAAAAAATAAAAATCATGTTTAAAAATATATTTCTCTTTGGAATAGTGAAGTTTTATGTAAATAGATATGCTCCTCTCTCATTTTCCATTAGGGTCCGTTTGATTGGAGGGATGGAAAAGTGGAATGATAGAAAATAGTAGGAGGATGAAAAAGTAAGAGGATAAAAAAAAATTTTAATTTTTTTAATTTTTGTTTGGTTGGGAGTGGAAAATTGGAGAGATGAAAAAAGTGAGTTTGTATAAATTTAGTCATATATCCTTGTAAAAAATGATGACTAATTGAAACAAAAAAAGTGACAAACAACCAACAACAAAAAAGCAATCACCCAATTTATTAAAAAATAAAAATCATGTTTAAAAATATATTTCTCTTTGGAATAGTGAAGTTTTATGTAAATAGATTTGGTCCTCTCTCATTTTCCTTTAGGGTTTGTTTGGTTGGATGGGTGGAAAAGTGGAATGATAGAAAATGGTAGGAGAATGAAAAAGTGGGAGAATAGAAAATATTTTAATTTCTCTCATTTTTGTTTGGTTGGGAGTGGAAAAGTGGAGAGATAAAAACAGGGAGTTTGTATAAATTTAGTCATATATCCTTGTAAAAAATAATGACTAATTAAAACAAAAAAAAGTGACAAACAACCAACAACAAAAAAGCAATCACCCAATTTATTAAAAAATAAAAATCATGTTTAAAAATATATTTCTCTTTGGAATAGTGAAGTTTTATGTAAATAGATATGCTCCTCTCTCATTTTCCTTTAGGGTTCGTTTGGTTGGAGGGGTGGAAAAGTGGAAGGATAGAAAATAGTATGAGAATGAAAAAGTAAGAGAATAAAAGAATTTTTTTTTTTTTTATTTTGTTTGGTTGGGAGTGGAAAAGTGGAGAGATGAAAAAAGTGAGTTTGTATAAATTTACTCATATATCCTTGTAAAAAATGATGACTAATTAAAACAAAAAAAAGTGACAAACAGCCAACAACAAAAAAGCAATCACCCAATTTATTAAAAAATAAAAATCATGTTTAAAAATATATTTCTCTTTGGAATAGTTAAGTTTTATGTAAATAGATATGCTCTTCTCTTCTCTCATTTTCCTTTAGAGTCCGTTTGGTTAGAGGGGTGGAAAAGTGAAAGAATAGAAAATAGTAGGAGGATGAAAAAGTGAGAGGATAGAAAAGATTTTAATTTTTTTTTTTGTTTGGTTGAGAGTGGAAAAGTTGAGAGATGAAAAAAGTGAGTTTGTATAAATTTACTCATATATCATTGTAAAAAATGATGACTAATTAAAAGAAAAAAGTGACAAACAACCAACAACAAAAAAGCAATCACCCAATTTATTAAAAAATAAAAATCATGTTTAAAAATATATTTCTCTTTGGAATAGTGAAGTTTTATGTAAATAGATTTGCTCCTCTCTCATTTTCCTTTAGGGTTTGTTTGGTTGGACAGGTGGAAAAGTTGAATGATAGAAAATAGTAGGAGGATGAAAAAGTGGGAGGATAGAAAATATTTTAATTTCTCTCATTTTTGTTTGGTTGGGAGTGGAAAAGTGGAGAGATGAAAAAAGTGAGTTTGTATAAATTTACTTATATATCCTTGTAAAAAATGATGACTAATTAAAACAAAAAAAGTGACAAACAACCAGCAACAAAAAAGCAATCACCCAATTTATTAAAAAATAAAAATCATTTTTAAAAATATATTTCTCTTTGGAATAGTGAAGTTTTATGTAAATAGATATGCTCCTCTCTCATTTCCTTTAGGGTCCGTTTGACTGGAGGGGTGGAAAAGTGGAAGGATAAAAAATAGTAGAAGGATGAAAAAGTAAGAGGATAGAAAAGATTTTAATTTTTTTTATTTTTGTTTGGTTGGGAGTGGAAAAGTGGAGAGATGAAAAAAAGTGAGTTTGTATAAATTTACTCATATATCCTTGTAAAAAATGATAACTAATTAAAACAAAAAAAAAGTGACAAACAACTAACAACAAAAAAGCAATCACCCAATTTATTAAAAAATAAAAATCATGTTTAAAAATATATTTCTCTTTGGAATAGTGAAGTTTTATGTAAATAGATTTGCTCCTCTCTCATTTTCCTTTAGGGTTTGTTTGGTTGGACGGGTGGAAAAGTTGAATGATAGAAAATGGTGGGAGGATGAAAAAGTGGGAGGATAGAAAATATTTTAATTTCTCTCATTTTTGTTTGGTTGTGAGTGGAAAAGTGGAGGGATGAAAAAAGTGAGTTTGTATAAATTTACTCATATATCCTTGTTAAAAAATGATGATCAACTAAAACAAAAAAGTGAAAAACAACCAACCAAAAAAAAAAAATAGAAAAGAAGAAGCAATCACCCAATTTATTGAAAAATAAAAATCATGTCCCAAAAAAAAAAAAAAAAAAAAAAAAAAAAAAAAAAAAAACAAAAAAAAAAAAAAAAAAAAAAAAAAAAAAAAAAAAAAAAAAAAAAAAAAAAAAAAACAAAGAAAAAANCCAAACAAACACACCCTTAAGTCAACTAACATTTTGCACACAATGAATAAAAAAGTGTGGATACCATTAGATGTGAAACAATCAAAGTCCATTGACAAATGATTTTTCACTCCGAAAAATTAAGAATTTCATTTAATTCTTTTAAAATTATATTTTTCTGGAAATCATCCACATTTGAATTTGTATGGTTATTCTTGCAGTGTAATCAAAACCTATTTGACTATGCCGAGGCTAAGGAAAATGCCCAAATCTCATGACCCTATCAATTAAATCAGGCACTGATCGCCATCACCATTCCATAAAATCTTTTAAATATTATTCAACATTTTTTTATAACTAATATAAAGTCATAGCTATTTTTTTTTAGGAATTTTTGCTTAATAATACACTTTTTTTTTAATTATTACGTGGTAAAATAAACTTGTTTTGAAATTATTTGCGAAATAGCCTTTGGTGAACTGTAACTTTTGTCCACCTGGAATCATCTCTTGAAGACATGAGTTTGACATAAAACATGAAGCACATAAAACAATGAATGGAAAATTTTACGAATTATGATACATGTAAAAAAAAAATGTAAATTTTTGTGAGTTGAATCCTAAAGTTAATTAGCAAAGAAACACAAACAATGTTGAAAAATTTAGATCTAAGGGAGGCCCTTCCTCAGTTTGAAAATTTTTAAATCGATAGGCCAAGCCAACAATCAATGGCAACAAAGAAATAGTATGTTACCATCAAGACCTAGAAAAAACCCAACTCAAAGAATAAATCATGAAAATCTCTCTATAATATAGAACAATTCATGAGACCAAATGACTCTTTTTTCTTTTCTTTTCCTCTATTTTTTTAATAAAAATTTTATTTTCTAAAGATTTTTTTGAGAACATAGGTTAAAACTTTCTCAAAAATAACATAAAAGCAAAAACCCTGTCGAAATTTTAACTCCCTTCCCGCTTGAAAAAAATGATTAAACTAAAGCCTTCCACATTTGCATTTAAAATTCAAATTTCAAACTGATGAGTTCTCTCTCTCTCTCTCTCTCTCTCTCTCTCTCTCTCTCTCTCTCTCTCTCTCTCTCTCTCTCTCTCTCTCTCTCTCTCTCTCTCTCTCTCTCTCTCTCTCTCTCTCTCTCTCAGTAGCTTTCAAATTCAGGTACATGCAAATTCTTCAACAATCAATCGGTTTAAATAAATTCTCATATTATTCTCACCTCATTTTATTATTTTAATATTAATTTCCTGATCTCGCTCACGCTAAAATTCGTTTCAGGGGTTTATTTGTTCCTCCCTTTTTTCGCTTATTGATGTGAATCATTAGATGATATTGCGATATCATAGCATATGTTTCTATGCTTATAAAGTACTCAAAATCAAGTTGTTTTTCATATACAGCTTTATAGCTTTGTATTGGATGTAAGGCGGTAAATAAATCAACCTATTTGTGAATGGCTTGAGCTTGGCTCAAAAAAAAGTTTGTTTGTATTTGTTTATTTAGCACGAGACTCGATTTAAGTATATATAATATTATATCTTTGTAGGTGTACTTGTATAAAAATATATTTATATAAACCTAATAATATAAACAAAGCTTTTGTAGTAAAAAGGGGTTAAAATTTTTCGTCATAGTTTTATTTATATACTGAAAATGAATTAGTTAATCAAGTAACTTGTGAATATTTAATATTATTTGATGATAAGCTTGATTTTGACTTCTGTTTAGAATCAAATTGAATAAATAAGTCTAGACTTTTAATATTTAGTTCAGCTTAGCTCGCTCATTCACAACTGGATCATGCACCATTGTAGCGACTAGTGAGGCAGTCATGCACCATTACTCAACCTCCTAAAGAGAACATGCTTTTGAAACCTCTATTTATAAAGAGGAAATTCTCTGGTAATTTTGCTTTTCACCTAGAAAATTTGAGATGCTTTTGTGAGAAACATAATTTGTACGCAACTTTCTTATAAAGATAATTAGTGGCATATATCTTCTCTCTTCCTCTTTGGTCAAATCATTCTTTTAATTAGAATTTATGTTAGAATTGTGTGATTAAATAATTAAATTTACCACATCTCAATAGTTTAAACTTTTGGAACAATCAATTATTAATAATTTGTTCATTAAAGCCATGCCTTGGCATTGAGTTGGTTTTTTTTTTTTTTTATTAAAAAAAAAAAAAGAAAAAAAAAAGAAGGTATCTCATAAGCAACAAAAATGAGGATTATAAGGAGACCTTCATTAGTCTCTGAAATTTTTTGATATAAGCATGCTTGTATTTTAATTATCTATGCTAGGAAATCACAACCGGTTCACATCATGCGGGGAATGAAATGCTCTGTAGAATCATAATTGTTGTTTCTGAAAGTGTCAAACCAATATTCTCTGATGAGGGTACCTAGTAAAAACCCATTTGTATTTTGTTCTCAAAATTATCATAGACAAGTAATTATGTGGTCACTTAGCCATCACCTTAGTGATTAATACCTTTTTTTTTTTCTAAACCTTTTTTTAGAAGTGCTATGTCCACAATATTTTCACAACAAATCATAAATAGTAGTTTTAATTTAAATCCACAACTTAAATGACTTTTTTACCCACCTATAATAACCAATTACAACTTACCATTTAAGATTTGTTGTAAAAATTTTGTAGATATAGTTTTTTTTTTTTTCTTTTTTTGGGCTAAAGGCCTTGTTTACTATCACGAAGAAGGTTTTATGATCTAATTTCCAGGGCATGTAGGAGGAGCTTATGTATAAAAAAAATTTAATAAACTTTCAGGAGTTGTCAACTTCATCAATTTGACTGTAGTGCTTGGATATAGTTCTCTGTATTTTATGTTAAAGCTAATAGTGATTTGTGGAGAGTCTGGAGAGTGGGGACAAATCAGAAGGTTTTAAAGTCTCAATTATGCTGACAATACTAATCCACGTAGGTGCAAATTGATTTTCTATCAATAATTGCAACATTCTGTCGGTAGTGTTTTCTGCATTAAATGCACCAAAAGTTACATTCACATCAGCCAACCAGCTTATACAAGCTGCAATAACATGAAGGTTCTCCTTTTCCATCAGGTTGACTGGCATGAGCTTGAGACACTGTGGTCTGTGGTTAGCAATTTACTTCTTTGTTTCTCAAATATGGAACATTTATTTTCTGCGAAAAGTTGGTGGTTTGAAATTATGAAGAAAAAAAAAAAAAAAAACATTTGAATTATAAATTTGGATTTTGATGACTCTGTCCAGGAGTGACTTTTAAACTAAAATCTCCAATCTTCCAGCAAAAATGCCATCCAGGCAAGACTCCATTGCCACTAATAAAGCCCTCAACTTTTATACAGGAAAATTTTCTTATGTTTCTCCTTTTTTCTTTTATAACTTAGATAAAACTAAAAGTAATGAGTCTGAAGATTTTTCATCATATTTTGTATAAGTTGCTGTCCAATCCTTTCCCATTTCTTATGCTTTTCTTTATCATTATTATTCATTTTATGTATGGAATATCAATGATTTCATTGTATTCTTTGCTTGTCTGACTTGTTCTTTAACCTTGATGGCTTGATGGGATCCCACCACCCGACACTCTGATGAGGACACGACAGTTGATGTGCCGAAACCCAAATTATTTTGGTGACAAAGGTCAAAATCATTGAAAACTTAATAATCTTGCCAATGTCAAGTTTTATGATAATAACTCGTTTTTTTCTTTGTAAAGGTGTCGTGATTTTTCTTGTCAGCTTACAAGTGCTTTTAGTTTGATAGCAGGAATACCTTTTGTTGAGTTGCCGACTAATATATTATTAAGTGTCCTATTCCTTTACTTGGTGCAATTGTTATTGACATTCACCTTTGTTCTTTCACTTTAATATCCCTAATAAAAGCTATATCTAGAATACTGTTAAAGCATGATTCCCATATAATCAATTGTAGTTTAATGAAAACATGTGCTTTACTATGATATATTCTAACAATAGAATTCAGCAGTGATGAGTGATCCCTTCCCTAAGTGCTTATTGGATGGATTTATAGTAATAGGATGCATTTTCTTTGTAATTGTTAAGTTGTGTTCTCAGATTTTGATTATTGTGGTTGAGATTGTCATTTTTATTGCATAGAAGATCATGAAATTTTGCTTGTATTTATAATTTAATGTCATATATTTTATTTAGGGTTATGTTAACGAGTAGGGGTGGCAAATGGGCAGGTTGGGTCATAAATGGGTTGGGTCATAAATGGGTTGGGTGTGTAATTACCCATTTATCCATTTATGACCCGTTTATATATAAATTAATTATCCATTACCAACCCAACCCATTTAATTAGTAACCCACCCATTTAACCCAATATGACCCAAATACCTCTAAAACTACTTGAATACCCTATTGACCTCCAAAATTACCAAAAAACCCTTAAATACCTAAAATGATACAAATACTCCCTACACTTTCAAAATTACCAATATACCCTTGGACATCCAAAATTATCCCCAAAATCTTTAAAATGAACAAAATACCCATGAAACCTCTAAAATGACCAAAATACCCCTGATATCTCTAAAATCACCATACATGCTTAAAAACCACTAAAATGACCAAAATATCTCCAAAATCTCTAAAATGACCAAAATACCCCCAAAAACCCAAAAAATGACCAAAATACCCCCGAAACCTAAAAATTACCAAAATACCCCCAAAACCTAAAAATTACCAAAATACCCCCAAAACCCAAAAAATGACCAAAATACCCCAAAAACCTAAAAATGACCAAAATAACCCCCAAAACCTAAAAAATGACCAAAATACACCCGAAACCTAAAAAAATTACCAAAATACCTTGAAACCTAAAAAATTATTGAAATACCCCCAAAACCTAAAAAATGACCAAAATAACCCCCAAAACCTAAAAAATGACCAAAATACACCCGAAACCTAAAAAAATTACCAAAATACCTTGAAACCTAAAAAATTATTGAAATACCCCCAAAACCTAAAAAATGACCAAAATAACCCCAAAACCCAAAAAATGACCAAAATACCCCCGAAATCTGAAAATGACCAAAATACCCCTAAAACCCAAAAAATGACCAAAATACCCAAAAAACCTAAAAATGACCAAAATACCCCCCAAAACCTAAAAAACGACCAAAATACTCCTGAAACCTATAAAAATTAACAAAATACCTTGAAATCTAAAAAATTATCGAAATACCCCCAAAACCTAAAAAATGACCAAAATAACCCCAAAACCCAAAAAATGATCAAAATACCCCTGAAACTCAAAAAATGACCAAAATACTTCCAAAACCCAAAAATGACCAAAGTATCCCCCAAAACCCAAAAAATGACCAAAATATCCCCAAAACTCAAAAAATGACCAAAATACCCTCGAAACGTAAAAATGACCAAAATGCCTCTGAAACCTAAAACTGACCAAAATAACCCCCAAAACCCAAAAAATGATCAAAATACCCCCGAAACTCAAAAAATACGAAAATACCCCCGAAACCCAAGAAATGACCAAAATACCCTCAAAATCTAAAAATGACCAAAATACCCCCGAAACCTAAAAAATTACCAAAATACTTCTGAACCCTAGAAATTTACTGAAATAACCCAAAAATCTAAAAATTATTGAAATAACCCTAAAACTAAAAGATGACGTAAATGCCCTCGTAACCTAAAAAATGACTAAAATACCCTTAGAATCTAAAAGATGATCAAAACAACCCCGAAACCTAAACAATTACCAAAATTCCCTCGAAATCTAAAAAATTACTGAAATTCCCTCGAAACCTATAAAATGACCGAAAGACTCTTAGAACCTTTAATTTGTCAAAAATATTCTCGAAACATCCAAAATACCCTAAACCTCTATTTTGGTAATTTTAGATGTTTCTGGTGTATTTTGGTCATCTTACATGTTTAGCGGTATTTTGGTCATAATTTGGGTTTCAAGGGTTTTTATTGATCATTTTTTTTAGGTGTTGGGCTTATTTTGGTCATTTTTTAGGTTTTTGGGGTATTTCGATAATTTTTTAGGTTTCAAGGTATTTTTGTAATTTTTTTAGGTTTCGTGGGTATTTCAGTTATTTTTTAGGTTTTGGAGGTATTTTGGTCATTTTTTAGGTTTAGGGAGTATTTTGGTAATTTTTTAGGTTTAGGGTGTATTTTGGTAATTGTTAGGTTTAGGGAGTATTTCGATCATTTTTTTAGGTTTTTGGGGTATTTTGGTCATTGTTTTAGGTTTTGAGGTTATTTATTCATTTTTTAGGTCTTGATGTATTTCAATCATTTTTTAGGTTTCAAGGTATTTTGGTAATTTTTTAGGTTTCAGGGGTATTTAAGTCATTTTTTTAGGTTTAGAGAGTATTTTGGTAATTTTTTAGGTTTAGGGTGTATTTTGGTAATTCTTAGGTTTCGAGTGTATTTCGGTCATTTTTTATGTTTTTGGGGTATTTTGGTCATTTTTTAGGTTTCAGGGGGGGTATTTTAGTCCTTTTTTAGGTTTCAGGGTATTTCGGTCATCTTTTAAGTTTAGGGGGTATTTTGGTAATTTTATGGGTTTTGGAGGTATTCAATCATTATTTAGGTTACGCAGTAATTTGGTAATTTTTTCAGGTTTCGGAGATATTTTAGTCATTTTATAGGTTTCAGAGGTATTTTGGTCATTTTTTCGGTTTCGGGGGTATTTTGGTCATTTTTTGGGTTTTGGAGGTATTTTGGTAATTTTTTGGATTTTGGGGGTATTTTGGTCATTTTAAGGTTTTGGGGGTATTTTGGTAATTTTTTGGATTTTGGGGGTATTTTGGTCATTTTAAGGTTTTGGGGGTATTTTGGTCATTTTTTTGAGTTTCAGAGATATTTTGGTCATTTTTTGGGTTTTGGGGGTATTTTGGTAATTTTTAGGTTTTAGGGGTATTTTGTTTATTTTTTAGGTTTTGAGTGTATTTTGGTCATTTTTTCAGTTTCAGGGTTATTTTGGTCATTTTTGGGTTTTTAGGATATTTTGGTCATTTTTAGGTTTCGGAGGTATTTTGGTCATTTTTTGGTAATTTTTAGGGTTTTGGGGTATTTTGGTAATTTTTAGGTTTTGGAAGGTATTTCGGTCATTTTTTGGGTTTTAGAGATATTTTGGTCATTTTTTGGGTTTTGGAGGTATTTTGGTAATTTTTAGGTTTTGAGGGTATTTTGGTCATTTTTTGGGTTTTGAGGGTATTTTGGTCATATTTAGGTTTCGGGGGTATTTTGGTCATTTTTTGGGTTTTGAGAGTATTTTGGTCATTTCTAGATTTTGGGGATATTTTGTTCATTTTTTAGATTTTGAGGGTATTTTGGTCATTTGTTGGGTTTTGGGGGTATTTTGGTCGTTTTTTGGGTTTTAGGGGGTATTTTGGTAATTTTTAGGTTTTTGGGGTATTTTGGTCATTTTTTAGGTTTTGGGGGATATTTTGGTAATTTTCTAGATTTTGGGGGTATTTTGGTCTTTTATAAGGTTTCAGGGGTATTTTGGTCATTTTATAGAAATTTAGATTTTATATTGTTTATTTAAATTTTAGATGGGTTTAGTGGGTATTAGTGGATTTATCCATTTAGACCCATCTAATTAAATAACCAAATGGGTCTTTACCCATTTAACCCAAATATTAAATGGGTTGGGTTAAGACTTATCCAAATAAGGTGGGTAATGGGTGGGTTCATGGATATGGGTAAAAATTGCCACCCCTATTAACGAGTGCCGTAGGGCATTGGTTAACAATCCAATTAAAGAAAGTTTTTATGAGAAAAGAAAAAAAAAATTAATATTTTGACAACTTTTTTTATTTCTCATAAAAGTGATATCAAAACTTTCTTAAAATGGATTCTTAACCAATACCCAAACGACACTCGTTAACATTTTCCTTTTATTTATCATCGGTTTTAAATTCAGAAAAAGATGAGTGTAAAATTTATGACCACTTATTTTTAGACCTCGAAAGTCAATGTAATGGTTTTGGAGTCATTGGAAATTGTACCCTAGTAATATGTTTGCTAAAAATGGGTAAAACAGAAAATTGTACTCTCTTTAGATATGGAGAATAAAGCACAATATTGAATTTTTTTTTTTTGGCTGAAAATATTGAAATATTCAAAATGACAAGATGGTTCATTGCCTTATAAAATTGAGTTGTGCTAAGATCATAAAAAAATTACACAATTTTGTACCACAACTCGCCATGTGTCAAGTTGTGACTAGTGAAGGTGTGACGAGTTGTAACTGGAGACACACTTTCACTCGTCACAACGCACCACGTGACTAGTTATAACACAAAATTGTGTCATTTTCGATGGTCCTAGCATTTTCCTATAGAATTTGTTTTAATTTCATGATATTGCCTAAATGCATGTTTAATCATAAGTTCAGAATGATAATTGGTTGCTTTATTTGCCACTTAAAGAAAAGGAACCTATAAAGCGTCTACTCAGTCACCTAATCTTTGCCTCTGCTTTCCCGTGCACTAGCCTTTTAAGTTATCCCACGGCACTGTTTGGTTCTATTTGAAATATCTCATGCATTTTTTTTCCCATTCTGATAAGGCATCTGATGCTTTTATTTTAATTTAAGATATCATTAAATAAAAATTATAGTAATAACAAATAACACAGTTTTTAGGTAAAGGAATCTTTAGGAAAGTGTGGTTTATGCATGGCTTTGGGTAGCAATCTATCATGGTAAGTTATCCAAGGCAAGTTGGACCAAGGTTTGATACTGATATGCTAAGTTTTACTTTTGCAATAATTTTACAACAAATCTTAAGTAAGAAGTTGTTACTGGTTCTAATTTGAACCAATCTGTGCTTAAAATTTGTTTCACTTAAAATTTGTTTTAAGTGAAACAACTGCCATGTTCTGAACATGGCAGTTGTCATTGCTAATATCATTATCAGTTGCTATCCTTATCTTATAGCTGTTAGCAAGATCGAATATTCTCGTTCTTCCATCTTCAATGTGGCCTTGGCCATTCTGTGTAGTGATTATTATAGCCTCCAACCTTGGTTGAAGTAAAAAGGAGATGTGGTTTCTGAATTCGGAATCATTTGAAGTAATAATCATATTCCAAAACATATTTCCTTCTAATTTGTTAAAGTTATCTTCTGTGATCATTTCATCCACTCCACCATAGTTAGACTTGTCTTCCTATCATTGGCAGCTTTGTCACTTCATTGCCTAAATCTAGCCTTTATCTACACCGTCTTTTTGTCAGTTTGTAGCCTCTACAGGAAGCAAGGTATAAAGACTAATAATTTTTCATCAACCACCACTGTTTGATTCTTTTTTCCTCTCTCTCTTTTATATTTTTTTTTCCGATGGGAATTTCCACTCGATTTAGAAACAGAGAACCAAGGGCCAAAGCTAATAATCAGAGAGAGGTGGGAGAGAGAGATAATCAACATTGTCAAAACGAGATTACAGGATTTCAAAATACACCTCTCCTTCATCTGAAAAGCCTAATAACCTAACTCTCTCAGGTACAAATCTACATGTGATAGATGTCTTTATGAACATCAGAAACAGAACCATACAACTGTTATATGAACCGAAGAACAGAATAAGAGAACAATAAATCTGTTATAATCACTATGGTACTGACCCCATTTATTTTCTGATGAACCAAATAACAGACTAAAGGGGGTGCTCAACAAAATCTAGATACAGAAAAGAATGAAGAAAGGATAACAAACCAAGTAAAAGACAAGCCCAAATCACATCCACACAAACAAACAAATAAGTGGTGTATGGCTTACTCGAAGAATTCCCAATTGAACTTAGGTTGGACTGAGTTATTGGGGGCTGAGGCAGGTGTGGATGAAGAGACTGGAATTAATGCAGGGGTAGAATCAAATGTCTCCCATTTGGTTGTAACAACTACCCCTGATGTCGAATGCCTTGCTTGCTGCTGTTGTGCCTGCTGATGCACTGGCAAATGCCCAATTGAATGCCTTGGTTGCTGCTCTAGAATTGGTGTTAGTCTTTGCCCATTGGAATGCTCGTGGATCGGCGCGAGTCTGTGCCCATTTGATTGCCTCTGATGATTCTGAATTGGTTTTTGAACTCCATTGCTGGTGGCCATGGAGTTTTTAACCTTCAACATATCTAGAGTTTCAACATACTTTTGCACTCTTTTCACCTTCAAAATGAGACATAATCATCAGGAGAAATCAAAATCAATGCGTGACTCTAATTTTTTGTATGCAAATTTTAATGAGCAGTTCAAGAACCAAATAAACAAAGTTCACACATCACAGAACTACAACATACCTGCATTTTTCTTTGCAATTTCACATCTCCATCAGCCATAATTCCATCTAATTTAAGCAACTGATTCATCAATAGCTCAGTCAGAGCAAGCACATCGGTTTCCACAACTTTTCCACCTTTATTAATTATAGTTTCCAAAGCCGACACCTACCCAATTCCCAAACAAAGATCAAATTCCAAGAAATTATAAAACTACACACTTCCGTGGTTCCATTTTCAAATTCATATATAGTACTGGAAGGAAGGAAACTCTTCTCTCATACAATACCTGTCCAGCAAGTCTATCAACCTCCAAGCTGATTTCTGAGATAGATTTTGATGCCTTTTCCATTTTCGCATTTCGTCTCATCTCGAGGTATCGTTTTTCTTGACTAATAGGGTCCTCCATGACCACAATCTTCGATCGGTCCTTCACCCCAGCCATGTCTAGGAACGCATTTGAATCCCTCTCTTTATCTTTGTATAGCAGCTTTTGATCTTGATGGTGTAACCCTGTTGGCCCGGACAACATTTTCTTCAACTCTCCTACAAGAAAGTAAATAACACAAAGACCAAATATATATAATCAATCAATAACTTGACATGTTCATTCGATTTCAATTCCTCAATCAAAATGTTGAAAAAAAAAAAGTGACATTAAAGAAGCACAAAAAGCAATAGGATTGAATTTAAATGGCTCATTCAATTCCATCCTAATATTAATATAATATAATACTACTACTAATAATAATTATGACATTAAAAGTTAACAAAGAGTTGAGAGAGAGAGAGAGAGAGAGAGAGAGTTGAATACTGTACCAAATGTAGCTTGAGAACTAATATTGATTTCATGGTAGATTGACCCGTATTTAACCCTAACTCTAATTGTCGGTGCCGGAACCGAGTTTCGATCAGACTCCGAGGTTCGTTTTTGAACCAACATTCCTCCTGGCCTTAGCTCCCACTCATTAGCTGCGCCTCCTGGCTCAGCTCCACCACCAGCGGAGCTACCATTCATTGGTCCAAGTCCTGTGGTCTTAGTCTTCATTCTCATCATCTTCAACTAGTTTGCAAAAGAATCTATATATATGTACGGAGCTGGGGAAAAAAAAAATCAAAGAGGCTCTAGATCTCCGTGAACTTTGATTCTTTGCGATCTGTATCGAAAATCAGAGATACCCAATTGAGACAAAGGTTGTTAGACCCCGTTTTAGGAACCTCTGACCCCAGCATTACACGAGTCCAATATCAACAGCGAACACTTGTGGAGAGGGAGAGAGAGAGAGAAAGATCACAAATTTACTAAAGTCTCTCACAAAGACAGAAACTTCAACTTTTCTGGGCAGAATCAATTGCGTCTTATGTAAGTAAAAAATCGAACCCAACAAACTTACTCTTCAAGAAAAATCACCACGCAAAGATCACTTGTCTGGCCAAAAGAACTGGTTGTGACCCAAAAATATAGAACCTGCCAAAGCTCAAAAGAATAGATCTCTTCAGCAAAGAAAAATGTAAGTCAACTAGCTCTAAAATTTTCTTGGGAAATTTTTGTTTTTTCCTTAAGAAAACCAAAAAAAATAACCCAAGGATCTTAAACCTGTGAAAATTTTTCCAAGACTGTCAAGGAAAAATCAATGTGAAATGAAAATCCCCCAAACAAGCAGAATTTCAATGTATGATAATTTTTCTTTCTCTCTCTCTCTCTCTTCTAGTTCTGGAAAACTCGAGGAAGAAGAGAAAGAAAGAGGAAAAAAAAGATAAAAAGAAAAATGAATATTAAACCGAGTGGCCAGCTAACTAAGCTGTTGCTTGTGACCTCAATATATAAATATATATATATATATATATAAGGAAGAATAATTATTTGTAAATTATTGGCACATTAAAAAAATACATTTAAAAAAAAAATAAAAAATAAAAAACAAAGGGAAAGAAGCTACGAAAGCCGCCAAAGCTTGTGTTCAAAGGTTAAAAAACAGAAGAGGAAACTTGGGTGTCTCACCAAACTAGGGGAGAGAGTACAAAATAGCTTGCCGAGTTTATTAAAAAGTAAATGGGTCTGCCAATATATTGTTGACACGTGTCAGATGAAAGGGTATTTTTGGGAATTAAAATGCAACCCAATCATTGCCTTGTTAAGTATTATTATTTATGGAGACGTGGCTGGTTAAGGTAATCAAAGTGAGGGTGTTATCTATGTGGCAGTTTGTATAGTTAAAGCTGTAGTTTAACTTAACAGTGAGTTAAGCCTTTAGCCTCCCTCCCTAATTAACCACCATTTTTACATGGCTTAAAGAAAAAAAAGAAAAATGCTTCTCTTTTTTTCTTTTGGGTTATGGCCCACATGTTACTCTTTTAACTTTCACTACCCTTAAAGGTAGCACGTGTGTCACTTCCTCTTTTTTCTTTTTCTTTTTTTTTTTTATAAATATTTTAATAGTTAGGTATTCACATTGAAACTGTTAAAAATTTAGGACATATATGGTAAAAAAAAATTTAATAATGTTGTATAAGTATTATAAAAATACGTGTATTATTGTTTAAATAACGAAAATTATTATTTAAACAATAGTTCCAAACAGGTAATTTTTAACAATTTAAAAAGTTACTTTATCAATTTTACTACTGTGGGGGGAGAAAAACCCAGCCCAACTTATTGGGTCCAAGGCCCTGAATGAGGAACACTCTTCATCCGAGGAGATGGGGCCTTCAGTCGGATGCCCACGCCAATGGGGGATGCCTGGAGATGAGCACGTATACCATCCGAGGAGATGCTCATATGTCCGAGTAGTCATGCGTCCTCGGATCCGAAGAGGTTTGATCAAACACGAGTATGTGAGGTTCAACTGATCTATTTGACAAGTGTCAAGAGAGAGAGGAACCTCGGACACACATAAAGATAACGGCAACAGAGAAATATCAAGGAGGCATACTCCAACCACCACATTTAATGCACTGCACCTAACTTCCTGGCCGCATTTATGTGGATAGGACCCCTGAACAGTGCTTTCTCAGCTACCGCCACTCACATAAGGCTAAAAGTGGGGTGATGGGTATTTATATTTCAAATACGAAAGTTTGATTATTGTGCCTTTGAACTCAAGTTGTACTGTTTAGTTCTCCAAGGACATCTTACCAGGAAATTATTCTCCTTAAAAATTTCCTAATTAATAAAATATTATATAATATTATTTTTCTATTTTGTATTTAACAAGTTTAGTAACATTCTTCACAATTTTTTTATTTATTTATAATTATTGATATGATTTGTTATAATTTTGTTTTTATTAAATAATATGACAATGATATCATATCATTATTATTACTCATAAAGGGTCTAATTAATGCATACCTGAATAGCATATATTAATCATTCCCCAAAAAAAAAAAAAAAAAAAAAACATTCATTTTAAGAAACTGTTTAAGAAAATTTTAAAAAATTATCAAAAAAAATTAATCATTTTTTAAATTTTTTTATTAAAAATTTTCTAAAATAATTTAAACCCATAAAAATAATATAAACCAGTCATATCATCCTCATTTCTAGAAGAACATGGCCAAAATGAGACAATTTAAACAAAAAGAAACAAAAAAGTTAGTAGAGGACTGACTAATTAACACATCACAGAACCACATCAAAATCAAAATCAAAGTTTCCATGAAAAGCAAGAATATTGAGAATAACACCAAAAAAAAAAAAAAAAGATTACGTCACACTTCTGTAAGATACACGTGGCAGCATCGATACCGTCGAAGACTCGCACCCCAAAATCTAGGTACCCTTGCCTTTTGTGAGAGACTTCTTATTATTACAAAGCCACCGACACTTACACACGTGCGGCGAGACATGAGCTTTAAGTACACGTGGCAAATTGTCGGCCGAGGATTGAACTCTTCCCACGTGGGAATCGTGTAAGGAGGTCTATATTCCCTGTATACGTAGCTCGATGTAGACGGTGCAACCTACTATGGTTGTTCCGTTGTTGTATTGGGGTTTGTTTAATTTGGATTTTATTATTTAAAATTAAAAATATTGGTGAAATTATATTAATTTAATGCATTATTTTTGGAGTGGGTTTCAGTTAACTTAATTAATAAAATCTCTAATAGTTGAATAAAAGATCTGATATTCAATCTCCGCTTACACAAAAAACTGATTGATGACTTGGTTTAATGATAAAAAATTATTATCAAAAGTAGACACTATATGTTAAAACTCTTAAAAGAAAATTGTAATTATTTTTTTAAAAATAATTTGAATATTTTTGTATTAATTTTTTTTTGTATTTTTTTTTTTATGGTAATATTTATATAAGAGTTTGAGTGTTTGGTGTGGAGGCATTTTTGAATGGGGACAAGGTACCGACCATTTGGAATACATAAAGTTAGCAAACAGGTTGATGCTTTGCTTGCCAGTGGTTTTGTGGAATTTCTGTGGGGGCTGTGGCCAAAATCTAGAGGCACGTGACATTGGCAATGCAACAAGGCCATTATTTTAATGTTTTTTCCTTTTTCTTTTATTTTTTTAATGAAATATGTTTTTTTTTTTTTTAATGTTTGTTTCAAAATCCTTAATTGGTGTAATGTATGAAAACTTTTATATATAATTTATATCAATAAAAAATAAATTAGAGAATTTTGAGAAAAGATAAACTTCATTTAATTAGAATTTATTTAATATTACACTTCTTTAATCAACATAAAGCATGCATGATAATTAAGTTTTTAATTTATTTATTTTTCATATTTTTTAAAATTTAAATGCAAATAAGAAGAAGCTTGAGTATTTTAAAAATGACTAATACTAGGTACATAAAATTTTCAACAACAATTTCACAATAAATATTAAGTGATAAGTTATTACTAGTTTTAATATAGATCCATCATTGAATTTTTTTTTTTTTTTTTTGGTCCATAAGTAGGTAATAATCAATAATAGCTTGCCACTTAAATTTATTGTGAAATTGTTATAAAAAAATTGGAGACATAGCATTTCTACTTGAAAATTGATAGGATAAAGTTATAGGAAAACTCCAAAACTTCTATTTCACAATTATGATCATTTTTATATATTATAATGAGATATGCAATACTATAAGAATGACTGCCAAAAAAAAAGGAAAATAAAATAACATAAGAGCAAGGTCATAAGTAACATCACTAAGGAACCATATTGTATTTGATGAGTAGGGTCATGATGTAATTAGTTAATAAACTAGTAGGGTCATATTGTAATTAGCTAATAAAAAAGTAGGGTCGTATTGTATGAGGGACGTTGACCGTGTTTTTTTTTTGGTGGCTAGAATAATATCGGTCTTAATAATTATGAATAAGAAATTGAGGAAACAATCAATACTCTTAGATTTTATTACCTTAAGGATTGAAGAAAACATCAATGCATCAAAAATATACCTAGGCATTATGGAGTATAATCTCTAGCTATCTCATTTAGAGATACCTTATAACTTTATATAAAAGTTTTTTTTTTTTTTTTTTTTTTTTTTT